>NC_046171.1:11160921-11263850 GCF_011064425.1 Rattus rattus | reverse complement strand
GGAGTCTCGCTGCACCAGGACCACAGTGTGGGGAAGGAACGGGAAGGGTTTTTCATTCTTTTCCACAATTTTTATTCCATCCTCTAACACTCGTAACCTGCATTGACCAACCTTAAAAGACCCTCTTAGACACAAAAACACTTCCTCAGAGCTTTCGTATCCTCAGACCTGACACAAACTTTAAACTTTACCCTTTCCTCCTATCCGGTTGTTCACCGTGAGACACCGGGATCCCTTACGGAAAAGCGAGTTTCTTAAGGTAAAGGAACTCATCCAGTCTTCAAACCCTTCAGACCTGAGAGTAGATTTTACCTGAGTAGGCGGGAGGATAACTCACAGGCCTACGTAGCAATAATGGCAGAGATTGACCGGTTACCCGGATGCCCACCCGACTGGGATCCTGTGGTGTCGATGGCTTCACTGGGAACCAAGGTCAGCCTTGGCTGCCAGGCCTGGCATCCCCTGACCTTCCTGGGGGAGAAACTCGGGAGACCGACCTGACTCTGCCTTAAGCAGCACAAGGCCTGTCCTGTGCCCCATTTGTCCACGGTTTGGGCAGGGTCCTGGCAGTGGGGAAGGCATTGGGGCAGTAACGCCCAGTGGTCAGTGCACCCCAGTCCACGTGGAGTCCTTTGTCATTGTTTCCACATCTTGGAGGCCTTGAAGGGGTCACTGCTGGGATTTGGGGGTCTCTGTCGTGGTGAGTTTAAGCATCTTAAATGCCATTCTCAGCAGGTTCTCTGACAGGTTTGAGGGCTGCTACCTACCAATCGAATCTGAGTTAAACAACCTTTGTCTGTTTTTAGTTACCTGCTCTAAGCTGTCCCTGTGTGTTAACATAAATACCTTTTAAAGAGTAAAGACAGAGCATAACCATAATTTTTGGAAGACAAAAACTAAGTTCTAACAACTGAAAACAATGTAATGCCTTCCAGATACCAAGTGGTATCTATTACGTGATGAGGTTTGGCTGTCAGGGCCACCAAGCCAGGTCCATTGCTTTTGTTTTTTCCGACCCATAACAGAGCCGTCTGCCAGCCATGTGGCTGCCCTTAAGTCAGTGGTGAAGCTAGGACTCCTCCTTCTTTATCCCATAGTCAAGATGACAACCAGACATGTGTTGTTTAAACCATTCCTCCTGCCAGCCTGGGTGTAGCTGTCCGTGCAAGGTCTGAGACAAAACCAATTGGATAAATGTCTCATCCAATTGGTATCTGACGGTATCTGGCAATCGAGGTTTAAACCCAAAAGTGTCCATTTTCTAGGCTTAACTGGAACCCGAAGGCTCAGCTGCACATAAGCCTGGGGCTGTACAGTTGGGAATGAGAGTAGGGGTCAAACATCTGATCATCTTGCCTCTGACTCCTGAATGCTGAGGTTACAGCCGTGAAAACCACCATGCACAGCTCAAAAATGGAGTCCCGAATTTACATTTGTGGGTTTCCACATTTTCTTCTGTTTTTTGTTTTAAGCTTTGTTTGTTTGTTGTTTGTTGTTTGTTGAGACAGGGTTTCTCTGTGTAGTCCTGGCTGTCCTGGAACTCTCTCTGTAGACCAGGCCTTGCCTGGAATTCACAGAGATCCTCCTGCCTTTGCCTCCCAAGTGCTGGGATTAAAGGCATGAGCCACCACCACCTGGACTCTTTTTGAGGCTTTATTCCACCTCCTTAGAAACTCTCACGTTCCGTGCACATACTTTTTGGATTGCTATATATTCTTAGTAATTATCCTTTTCCTCCCAAGCAACATCATTCTTCATAATTTTATCTTCTGAGTTATACTTGGTCCAACATTAGTATAGGGACTTCAGAATTCTATTGGTTAAGGTATGCACCATAAACATTCTTGTAGACAGCACAAAGTTTAATATTGCTTTTTAACCAGTTGAATACTTGCTGTCTTTGAATTGGTGTATTTAAACAATTCATGATTAATGTATTTTTGTGTGTTTAATATTAAAATCTGTGGCATTTCTAGTTATAAATTGGACTTTTCTCTATTATTCACCTCATCATTACGGTTGAATTATTACTCATTCCTTGTTATTCTCTTTGAAAAGCATTTTGTTAACATTTAATGAATTTCCCTACATTAGACTTCAAGCCACCAAGAACCACTGCCTTAGTTAGGGTTTCATTGCTGTGAAGAGATCCACGACCAAGACAATTCTTACAAAGGTGAACATTTCATTGGAGCTGAATGTTCAATCCATCATCATCTTAGCAGGAAGCACGGCAGCTGCAGGAAGACACGGTGCTGGAGAAAGAGCTGAGAGTTCTGATCGAAGGCAGCCAGGAAGTGACGCCTTCCGCCTACAGCCAAGTAAAACGCCAAGGTAGCCCAGCTCTACAGTGATACTCGTCTCCCCAACAAAGCCCAGCTCTACTCCCCGGTCAGCTCTACTCTGACTTCCCCAGGAGACCCCAGTGCTGTCCGTGCAGTAAAGGACCTCATGGTTCTAAAACCCTAGGTCTTCCTTGTCCTGGAGGGCAGATTGTGTTCATATGAAAGAGCATCACAATTGTGTTTAATACTTGTAGTTGTCCCGGTGTTTACAGTGTACGCTTTTAATGAATCAGAGTCTACCTTCAAATTATATGCACTATGAAGACCTTAGCATAATAAATTCTCAATTTTCCTTCCTAACTTTGTGGTGCTGTTATTAGCGTTAGCTCATATTTTACCTCTGTGTGTTCTGTAAACACATGGACTGTTGATACTATTTTTACCACTGCCAACTTTCTTTTAGAGAACGTTAAAATAGAAATTATTTAAACTTTCATTTATTTGATTCTTAGTGTGTTTTCTGCACAGTATAGATCCCGGTTTCTCTCTGATGTCATAGTCTTTCCTGCCTGAAAAACATTTTATCATGAAATTGATCCACTGATAGAACTGAGTGCACAGATGATGTGAACTCAACATTTGTTTGCCTGCACAAGTCTGTATTCTCTTTACTTAGTATGTGCAATTATGGATTCGTAGTTTCTTTCTTCATGTAAGCCATGTTAAAGATACCTTCAAGCTACTACAAGTTCTGGTGTGACAATGACTATAATTTTTATCTTCACTTTCTGCATTAATGTTGCTGTTCTCTGGTTGCCTTGAAAATCTTTTCTTCTCAGAAATTCAAGTATGGCACAACTATGTGTATAGGTGTTTGACAGGATTGTTGTTTTGGGTACAGATGTAGCTGGTTGGATTTATGGTTTATAAGGCTTTATATTTTTAATTTCCAGATCTATTTATCTTTTTAATATTTTATGAATTTTTAAGTTATGTTGCTGGTATCAATCAATTTTTTTTAAAGATTTATTTATTTAATGTATATGAGCACACTGTTGCTGTCTTCAGACACACCAGAAGAGGACACCAGATCCCATTTCAGATGGTTGTGAGCCACCATGTGGTTGCTGGGATTTGAACTCAGGATCTCTGGAAGAGCAGTCAGTGCTCTTAACCGCTGAGCCATCTCTCCAGCCCTCAATCAATTTTTAAAGTTTATCAGCAATTGCTTCTTCAAATATTTCTTTTTTTATATTAAAGACGGGTTTATTGGGAAGATGCTTTCTGGTGGGCAAGTTCACTGGCCCCAAGGACCAAGGCCAGGGAAGTTGCCATGGGGAAAGGGGGTGAGTAGGAGAGAGGAAGAGGCTCTAAGAGAGGAGAGGAGAAAAAGAGCTCTGTTTTTTTCAAATCTTTGTTCTGTTCCTTTATGGTCTTATTGTGACTTGTGTTATTTTAAAACATCTTCGGGGTTGGGGATTTAGCTCAGTGGTAGAGCGCTTGCCTAGCAAGCGCAAGGCCCTGGGTTCGGTCCCCAGCTCCGAAAATAAGAAAAAAGAAAAAAAAATCTTCATCTAAACCAAGGAGCTTACTGTGTGCTTTCAGCACCTGCGGAGTGGCAACAAGCAGCCCCAGGTTAGTTCCTAATGTCTTTTTTTTTTCTTTTTACTGGCAGCCAGGTGCTCACGATGGGCACGAAGATCCGGATCCTAGGCTTGGGCTTGGATCCTGGGCTTGGGCTTGGTCTCTCCCATCCTGCCCCAGTCCTCGCTGGCGCCTGTTGTTTTATTTTTTTTTTTTAGATATTTATTTATTTATTTATTTATTTATTTATTTATTTAGTATACATCATACAGCTTTCTGCCTGCATGTATACCTGCAGGCCAGAAGAGGGCACCAGACCTGATTACAGATGGCTGTGAGCCACCGTGTGGTTGCTTGGAATTGAACTCAGGACCTCTGGAAGAACAGTCAGTGCTCCTAACCCCTGAGCCATCTCTCCAGCCCCTCCTAATATGTTTTTTTTTTCTTTTTTTCGGAGCTGTCCTAATGTCTTTTTAAGTGTGGCTTTTCCTGTCATTCATGTATGTATATATGCATGTATGTATGTATGTATGTATTATTTCTAAATTTTTATATAACCTATATTCTACAAGAATATAAACTGAAAACACACTTTTGATAAATTAATTAACCAATCTCTCTCTCTATTTGGGGAGGCCTAAGAAGGGACAGACTGACACTGGCCTCGCCTCTGTACTGCGGATCGGTGAGGAAGCCGCTCAACTCTCAGACAGGAGACCTGCTTGTCACTCACTCTCATCACCATGACCTCCTCATGCTTGATTCTGTCTTTATAATATCACAACACCATCTTTAGTCTTACACAGAGCCTTGCATGTACAACAACTGTTCAATGTAGACCACGCCACCTGTACTTTGGTGATAGGAGAAACCATACATTATGCATATTAAGCTGCCTTTAACTCTCAAAAACATTAATTTTATGTGGCTCAGTGTAACACTAAACTGCTGACAGATATTATAAATCCCTTCTTGAAAGACTCCCATGCTAAGGTCAAAGAATACTGAATTAAAAATGAAAAATTTAGTACTTAAGATTGGAGGTTAAGAAATCAGATTTTCATTATCAGTTTATTCTTCAGAACTTTTTTGGTCAATATTCATGTTCTGGCTAGTTTTATGTCAATTTGACACAAACTGGAGTCATCTCAGAGGAGAGAACCACAATTTAAAAATGTTCTGTGAGACTGGGCTGCAGGAAAGCCTGTAAGGCATTTTCTTCATCAGCCATTGATGTGGGAGGGGCCCAGACCATTGTGGGTGGGGCCATCGCTGGGCTGGGGGTCCCCTGTGCTGTAAGAAAGAAGGCTGAGCGGGTCACAGTGAACAAGGCAGTAAGCAGCACCCTTACATTATTATCATTATTATTATTGTTGTATTATATTATTATTATATTATTATTATATTACCATTTAGGAGACTTGGTCAGTTCCATTTTCTCTACCTATTAAAGAATTTAAAGGCTGGAAATTTTTTGAGACCCTGATGGTGGAAGAATGCGTTATACAAAACCTTTGTTTTAAGTTGCCAGGCTTTTGTCTAAGGTCAAAAAATTAGAAGCAAACAATAGATGGCTCAGTGGTGAAATGGTTTTTGTGCAAGCATGAGGACCTGGGTGCAAATGCCCAGAACCAAACTGCAAATTAGGAATGGTGCCGAGGTGCTTGTAACCTCAGTATCGTGGAGTATGAGGGAGACAGACAGATCCTAGAGCCGGCTGGACACCAGTCTCACAGAATCAAGAAGGTGTATACACATGTGAGTGTGCATGGGTTCGTGTGAGAGCATATATATGTGTGTGTGTGAGTGCATGCATGTGCATGTGTGTGTGACGTAGGGTGAATTTGGGTATAGAAGCAGATGAGTATGACCTGTCTGGATTTGATGAGGAAAACAGTAGTCATTCTGCATATTCTGCGTTTTAAGCGTCTAAGATAAAATCAGAAGCTCCGTGACTTTTATAAGAGCAGGGAGTGTGGTTGCCAGGAGCAGAGAGCACAGTGGTCAGGGTAGCTGCCTGAAAGGCCAAATGGGCTAACAGTAGGGAGTGCTAGATTTCTGCCCTGCCCACAGAATGAGCTTCTAGGAAGGCTTTATAGCCTCTGTGTGCATGCAGCCAGCGATGTGGAGCGACTTGTGTACACATCTGAGCCACAACAGCCAGGACAATGGCCTCTGACAAACCTGCCTTTCCAAATTCAAGGTTTCTTGTCATTCAAGTCTAAGACAAGCAGAAAAATGGGAGGTTCCACCTCAAACACAAGCAACCCCTGCACAGTTTGGACATTTTTATGGGACAGACCTTGAGTTAATTCAAATGTGAGTGCATAGCGCCCTCCATTAATTCTCCTCACCCCTACTTAGCCACAGAGTTCAGTTTTCCACGTCAGAAACCCAGTTACTCTAAAATGCTTCTAGCACAACTGCTGAAAATACAACCCCGTTCCTGTCAGTTACAATGTATTTATATCTTTCATGTTTTGAAACAGAATGGATTTCAAGAAGTTGGTGGGAATCTATTAAAATGAATTACTAAAGCTTCAGTCTGCCATATGCAGAGAGAGGATGGTTCAGTGCCCCACACAGTAATTCACAAGCAAGAAGAGGCGTTGTGATTTTTATTCAAAATAAACAATGCACCGGGGTTGCCTTTGGGGCCATTCGCCTTATGTGTTTCTTTGTAACACAGCTCTTGGGGCAGCCTAAAGGCCGTGACCCAGATATAGCTACATTTATTGCCCAGATGACAATACCCCAGGGGTGCTGTGAGAGGGGTAAATTATGATTGGTTCGCACTAAACTTGACAATCCCTTATCCAAAGCTGGGCCATTGAGCCTGGGAGGGATGATATCTGCAGCTCCCGGTTCCTAATTAAGTCAGAGATCAGGGAGCTGCTGCTGGGCCTTGCCCTTCCCCAGGACTCCCAGGGAGGTGCGTTGTCCTTCACAGTCACTTAGTTGGGGTTATTCTCCCAAAGCATCATCACCTGATGACAGAGCTCCTTACCTGTGGCCTTAGGCGTCTTTGGTAATCAAGTGAACGATTGTGATGATGGTGGGGGAACAATCCTACATCCACTGTTAATCCCGAACTTGGCCAGAAAAACCAGCTGCAGCATTTTGAGCCAAATTTAAAGAAATCTTTAAATATTAAACATTGACCAAGGGATAGGACCATTTCCTGGCATTTCCCAGCTGAGAATGGCCTCGAGCCATGCGTTGCAGGGGTTTATAAGGACAAACCTATAGGACACGTATTTTCCCATGGGACTTCGTTATTTTCTAAGAACTACAGCTTCCAGCTTCCCAGGAAGTTGCCTGGTCCCTGGGCAGATGAGGCTTCCAGGTTAATTTTGGGAATTACACAACCTCGATCTGTTGTCATCATAATCTCTTCACCTTTATCCGTTGTTCCTCGTGTGTGTGTGTGTGTGTGTGTGTGTGTGTGTGTGTGTGTGTGTGTGTTATAAATGAGGCACTGCATATCAAGTAATGAGTATAAACACAATTTCTACTGCTGTGATCCATTAGTAGCTTAAGTCCATTCTCAATGTATTTAAATGAAAGCTCTCTCTGTCTCTCTCTCTCTCTGTCTCTCTCTCTGTCTCTCTCTGTCTCTGTCTCTCTCTCTGTCTCTCTCTGTCTCTCTCTCTCTCTCCCATATTATATATGATCTATATATGTCATTAAGCTCTTATATTAAATTGACAAGATGATTTCGATTTGAATAGATGGATGTGTTTTATTTGGAAAACACTGGCTTTTCCCATATTTGTAAGAGTATTTGTAAAAATACGTAGGTGAACCCTTCTGTTTAGGGGAAAACTAAGCTCGGGCTGATTTATTGAGGCAGCCTGTGAAAGTTCTTTCCAGATCCGGCAGAAATGTGTTAAGCATCTATGACTTACAAAGCAACAAGGGGAAGCTGCCTTTTAGGAAGAACCAACAATCCTGTGGGGGCGGTAGAAGAAAGAACATCCGGACTTGGAGACCGACAGTGCTACTGGCATTTCCAACCCCAATAAACCCACATAAAAACACACCATCCAGTTGTTATAATTAAATCTCTATTCCTAGATTGGTCGGACACAACGCAATACTAACTTATTCCCCCTCCGTACTTGCGGTTTCTCCAGGGCACAGGGTGCATCGCGTGCTTCCTCCTCCTGCGTCCTCTCTTCCCTTCTTGTCCTCTTCTCCTTCTCTTCCTGCCTCCACCATTGAACCTACAGCCCCACCTTTCCCCTCCGCTGCCCAATCACCGACTCTAGCCCTGCCCTGAGTACCTGGTGGATTGCTCGCCTTGGGCAGCCCTCGGGAGGAAGGGAGGAAGCAGAATTAACATCCGAATGCAAACACCTTCAGGCCAACGCACAGTAGGACTGAACCAGATCGGGGTGCTGGGTAGGAGAGTGCAGTGGTTATTGAATGCAAGGGAGGATGGGAAACTTCACGGGAAGTCCTGGGGCTTAGAGGAGAGGGAGTCCAGGAGGAGAAAAAAGAAGGAGAGAGCAAGTGAAGAAAGTCAGCGCCTGTAGGCTCCTTGAAGGCAGCACAGTGTGGGTGAAAAACATGGGCAGGAAGCAGAAAAGCCCCTTCCAGAGGCGCGTGTGGTATGACGCGTCTACATAGCTAGAGCTCGGGAGGCCAAGGCAGAAGAGTGGAGAGTTTGAGACCAGCCTGAGCTACATACGGGGACCTTGTCTGAAAAATAAAAAAGAAAAAGCAGAAAGGGAAGACAAGAGAAAGAAGGAAGATGGGAGGCAGGGGGGGGTGTAAATCAATAAATCAATACATTAACACGTTAATGGCTGAAATTCATTGTAACCAGTGTCAAAGTGAACAGAAAGGGTAAGAACATGAGAGCTAAATAAAGATTGGGGATTTGAACGTAAAAGCTGCAATTTGGCTTGTGTTTGACCTCACACACGTCCTGTCACAGGCCCGCTCTGCTGTGCTTCACGCGTGCCGGTGACTATTGCCTGTGAAGCACAGAAAATGTTCAGGAAAGCAAAATGCTGTTCCTTAGTGCTTCAGGCTCTCAGGCGTAATTCTGGGGAACACATAGTTTGACTCTTCTGTCAGCCCCTCGTGAGAGGAGGTGCTCTTTGTAATGAAAAGGCATTTGTCTCGTTCTACTGTCTTAAGTTTATTTTTCTTTTCTGAGTTCAGAACATATGATTTGATTGGAAAATTGCAGACTGAATGCTCTTTTAAGGAAACAATATCTGATGGAAGATAACAGTGACAAAAATACAGCGATGGAGAAATGGCGTCCAATGCAGCAAAAGAAAAGCTAATCCACACCCATAAAGCTTTATGCCTGCATGAATTTTTATGCAATTAAAGAGAATTACGAAATCTAAGGGGGCTGCCTTATTGCTTAAATTCACGGGGCTTTTGTGCGTATGAGCTTTCGAGTTCAAACAGAAGGAGGGACATCGTGATGCTTGAATAGAAAATCTCGTGTAACTGAAAGTGAGCGTGTTAACTAAGGATCTTACCAAATCCTTTATAGATATAGATTCCATTCCGTATATGAGTCTTTCAGGTCCTTAAAGGCCACTGTGATACACAAAGCCGTTAACAGATCGATTACAAGGTTTTAGTTTTATATAAAGATGTCACGAGTGCAAAACTTTACTGCACTGATTACGTTCATGGTGCTCCTCTGCATCACGGCTTCATCTCACAATTTCAATGACCATTGCTACACGCAAAGGCTCCCCCGAGTTGCTTGTCAGTAATCACACATCTTCAGTGTATACATCCACGGCTACATGCGTGTGTTGCCACACTGATTGCATATGTGGGGTTTGTAACCAGTTGTGTGCTTTTATGCATTTAGAGACCTCAGTGAAATGCCAGGTCTTTAACAAAATGGTTAGATCCTTAGGGTTTCTCTCCAGTGCGTATTTTTTGGGGGAAGGGGTAGGGGAAGAAAACACACATTTTTCACGGAGCTGTCACACAGCAGCAGGCACGGGCAACCAGATAATCATCTGCAGAGCGGGGCGGATGTTCCCCTGATACATTTCAATGTCTTTGAATCTGGCAGGTAGTTAAATGCCTTTTCTAGAATATTCCAATGAAGACAAGTCCCGTTGGGTGTTTAAGCTTCGGTCACCTCCCCAGCCAGCAACTCACGCAGACGCTGTCATGGAGCACACCCGGTCTCCCCTGTCCGGTCACTGGAAGGAGCGCATGGCCGGTTTCGCTTGTTTGGGGTCTTCCTGTAGATCACGTAGGTCCCTAGATCCGTGGCCACACCCAAAGGAGACATCACCGTCCTGCAGAGCTTAGGGTTTGTGTCAGGCAACCCAGCATCTCTTCTGCAAGGCGTCCATAGAGCTGCCTCGTTTGCAGAGATGGGGTTGTGCAAAGTCACTAAGTTCCTCAAATGCATCACGAAGGCACTGCGTTTGATGTTCAGGATGTGACTCGGGCAGTGGAGGTTCAGATGGGCATGGTGGACGGCACCACTGTCCCCTCCCTGCTTCCCTCTGCTCCAGCCAAGCGGGGCCCAGGGCCCCATCAGGGCGTCAAGGCTGCCGCACCCCACGCTGCTCCCGCTCAGAGCCGCTCTGTGCGCGTCCTCTATGCATTAGGAGATGACCCGGCTGTGGCAATGCTTTACCACCCGGGGTTACATCCACAGGGTCTCTCCCGCGTGTGTTCTCTTATGTAATTCACGTAACTGAATGGTAAAAGGGGTTTGAGCCATTGGCTATGTTTGTGAGGTTTTTCTGCACTGTGTATCCTTTTATATCACTGATGATGACTGTAATCATCTAATGCAGTCGTTAGGAAGAAGCAAAATAAGATTTTCCTAAGCATTGCCTTTTTTGTTACCAGCATCCATTTCCTTACAGGGCAAAGCTAAGTTCATCCTCCCAGGCTCTGGGGGAGACGGGGATTTTCTAAAAGCAGATCAGCTTCCACTTTTTGTGTTTTGTTTTAGAAACATAATGACTCTTCCTAACCACAGCTTATGTTATTCACCTTCGTTTCTCATAACATGACTGTTCTAAAGTACACACCAACTAACGGGTATGATTGGTTTGACTGTAAAATCTATATCCTGCATAAGTTAGCATAGATCAGCTACGTAAGGAAAGCCCCTATGGCTGCACCCAGACTGGTGAAAAAAATGTAGATTTAACTTGGCACCGGTGTTTCTGATGTTCAAGTTTAAAATGTTCGTAATATTCTGATTCAGGCACAGGAGTGTTAGTGTCGCATTTTAGCTCCTGAGTTAGATCTGTGGTCCTGATCAGTAGTACATTGATTAAAATAAATTCCTGTCATTTGCATTGACCTGGCATTGACCTGTGAATCTTTGGGCTGCACAACACAATCATGACATTGCTTACATTCATACAATTTCTCTCCAGTATCAATTCTTTCATAATGATGAAGCCTAAAAATGTTCAAAAGTTTCACCATATTAAATTCATAGAATTTCTCTCTAGTATGAATTCATTTAGGCCTCCAAATATGATAATGACACGCAAGTCTGTACCTCATTGGTCACATCCATAGGTTTTTCTCCACTATGCCATAGGTTTAAGATGTACAGAGATTTTACCACTCTGCGTCCAGTGCTTCTTATGTGTTTGGAGACCAGGGAGATAAGCAAAGGTTTTACATTGGCTATGTTCATAAGGTCTCTTTCCAGTAAGGGTTCCACTACAGTTTTGGAGGCTACCGTGATATGTAAATGCTTTGCCACGTTGATTATTCTCATAGGGTTCCTCTCCATCATTGCTTCTCTCATGCCTGTACAGATAATTGGCACACATCAAAGTCTTACCACATACATGACCCAGAAGGACCTTTCTTTTTTTTTAATCATTAATTAATTAATTTCCTTTAATCCTGTTTCCTTTCCCTCCTCTTCTCTAATCCTTTTCTTTTTTTAATCTTTATTAACTTGAGTATTTCTTATTTACATTTCAATTGTTATTCCCCTTCCCGGTTTCCGGGCCAACATCCCCCTAACCCCTCCTCTCCCCTTCTATATGGGCTTCCCCTCCCCATCCTCCCCCCATTACCACCCTCCCCTCAACAATCACGTTCACTGGGAGTTCAGTCTTGGCAGGACCAAGGGCTTCCCCTTCTACTGGTGCCCAACAAGGCATCCTCTGCGACACCTGCAGCTGCACCCATGGGTCCCTCCTTGTGTTCTCTTCAGTTCTTAGTTTAGTTCAGCTCTGGAGGTTCCGGTTAGTTGTGCTGTCAGTTTCTCTCCTATTTTTTTTTTAAGTCTTCCTTAATTTTGTAGAGATTTGGGCTGGGAAGTGCCCTGACGCACGGTGTCTAAGTTACTCTCTGAGGTGATGAATCTTACATTTCTTCTGGTTAATCAGGGCTGGGGTAAGGATGAACACAGGGCAACCATTCACACCTACGGCTACGAATCGGGACCGAACGAGGCTATGGCCTAAGGAGCACTGGCTTTCCACCCGCAGGGCCTTCCTTTCTTTAATTTCCAGCACCACACAGACGGCTCACAGCCGTGTGTGACTCCAGTCACAGGGGATCAGACACTCTTTTGGCCAACTGTTACCTAACAGAGACTTCATCAAATTCAAGTGATGGAAGACAGAGAACCAATGAAACATCGTCATCCTCTGCCTGTTAAGACGTAAGTGAGGGCTTGCACCAGGTATGCTCTTGGTACACACAGTGGAAATTTTATTGATCTGAATTAAAACAATTTCAATTAAAAATGACATATACATGAAGAATAATATACATATACTAGGGAATAAAATGTGCATGTGTTTTTTCACCATTTGCAGGACGGGGACTCTAGGAGGCCAGGAGGATGCCTCAGTTGTCCTGTACCTGGGAACACAGGCAGCTCGCACCATCGGATGTGGGTGCTGGGGTACTCAATGGGAGTAATAACCCTGGTTCCCCTGCGTCCATTCAGGTCTTTATAATGCAGAGCATGAAGATGTTCCACTACTCCTCTGTCTCCCATCACTTGATTTGATGATGTAGATGATTGTTGAAGGATTTGATAGATTTCTATTCTTTTGTGAAATTGATTCTCCACATTGCTTATCTTTATTGTTAACACAGTTCTCTTAATGTGAATAAAAGATAACAAAAAAGGTTTTTTTTTCTTTTTTTTTTTTCGGAGCTGGGGACCCGAAAACCCAGGCCTTAAGACAGGCTTGCTCACATAAGCAAAGGCTCGACCACTGAGCTAAATCCCCAACCCCAAAAGGTTTTGTTGAAACCAGTCAGAGTCCAGTCAGATTAAATTAGAAAAATTTCCATAATTTGAAATATGCTCTTCCTTTATGGGATCCTTTTAAGACAGGCTGTCTCCACATAGCCAAGGCTATCTCCACATAGCCAAGGCTATCTCCACATAGCCAAGGCTGTCTCAGAACTCACTGTGTAGACCGAGCTGGCCTCAAACTCAGTGAGACTGGGCTGCCGCTGCCTCCCAGGGGCTGTGATTACAGGAACAACCTCCAAGGCCAGCTGAGATGTATTTTTAAAATGACACATCTTTGAATTGGAGAATGAAAGGATACAATAAGATTCACAAAGGAACCTTCATTCTTTGGATGAACAGTAATAGTTCTTGAAATCATACAATAATAATTTAAATGAATCAATTCATGCATTTTTGCTAATTGTGCTATTTCTTTGCTTTATTAATCTCATGACATTAAAAATATTTGACCTGTGTTTGTGTATATACACCTGTGCTATGGTGTGGACGTGGCAGCGAGAGGGCAACATATTGCTGTCTATTGTCTATTTCCCCTATGTGAGTTCTAGACACAAATCCCATGTCCATCTGATCCCATATCTCTCTGGAACCATAACCCAAATAAACCTTATAAGTTGCCTTAATGCTGTATTTTATCGCAGCAGAAGGAAAGGCACTGACACACACCTAACGCTTTACACCTAGGTGGATTTTTTCATGTAGTTGAAGAGAATTCTGAAATCGAAAGGGCGATCTTACTGCTTAAATTCCTAGGGTTTCGTCCACATGCGCTGACAAATACAGTAAGGAGTGGCACCACGGTGCTTGAATGCATCGCTGACGACTGTCAGAGGCTTTTGCCAGAAAACTCTGTAACTGAAAATAAGCGGCCGACTGAAGATATCGCCAAATCCTTTATAGTTAAAGATTCCATTTCAGTCCGTACTCTGCCGGGGTCTCAAAGACTAATGCGATGCTCACAGTCTGACAGATTGACCGTACACTAGAGGTGTTACTCTCATAGAAAGATACCATGGAGTGCAAACCTTTACCACACTGACTGTATTCATGGTGCTTCTCCAGGGACGGGTTTTTCTCATTTCAAAGGCTACTGCTACACGCAACGGCCGTTCCACATTGCTTGTCAGAAGGCGCACATCTTCAGTATGTGTTCTTGTAAGTATCAAAGATACCTGTGTTGTGAAAAGGATTGAAGGATTGAGCACACTGATGACATTTGTAGGGTTTCTAACCAGTATGTGCTCTTTTATGTATACATATCTTATATGTATAATATATACATACATATATATATACATATTCCCCTTTTGCTATATACCACAAAGCTTTTGCTTTTCTTTTCTCTATATAAGTTAAAGAAGAGGTCGACAATTGCTGGAATTGTTTGTTGTCTCCTGTGGTACACAAATGCTTGTTTCGGATTATTTTATCTATTATACTGACTTGTATACCATTATACTTTATATGATTAGCATTATAATATATTTAGAAGAATTTAAAATCTGTTTTTTATCCTTTTTCATTATGGTCAAGACGTTTGGCTCTTATAGTGGCAGAGCTAATCCTCTCCAGCACCCAGTGAGCGACAAGACGGTTCCATGGTTTTCTCACTAAAGTTGAATAATCTCATTTCAGCCATAATGACTCATTGAACCATGTTGACTTCATTCTTGTCAAATAACTGACCTCCAATCTTCAGAAGGATGTAGATGGTAAAAAACAGGAAAGACAAAAACAAATCACTTCTTCAGTGAAGAAGAATCACGTCTAGATGCAATGCGTGGGTATTAAGCAGGTGGTTAAAGGGCATGGTGAGTGAAAAACTTCAAACTGGTCTTCAATTATAATATCTTGTTTTATTATTATGCAATTTTAAGCACATTATTTATTGCTGTGTGGAATTCCCTAAATCTTAGATTTCTGAAGCAATGTGAAAACGGCTGCATGAAGAGGTCGTTCTCTTGATAAACTTGTAACACGGTTATGGCTGAATACCAAGACAGGCCTGTCGATGAAAATAATCATTTGAAAGCTAACTTCGTATGCTACTCTGGTTCCTAATCATAAGATTCTTTCAAATGTGCAGACATCATTTAGGTAAGCAAAATTATATTTAAAATTCTTATACTAAAATCTCTCTGAATCATTATTATTCATGGAAATAAGATCCTTGACTAATAAATAAATAGTTAACCTTGAAGGAATAAAACAGCTTTGAAATCTCCACCCTCGGTTCACAAAGAAGTGAAGGTTGTCTCCAGCACCATCACTGCCCCCATCACTGCTTCTCGGACCCTAGGAAGAATTCCATTTTAGTTCAACCAGGTTAAGAAGAAAAGGATTTATTTGAAAGCATCCTTTTCCCAATGTTTACTGGAAAATGTAATGAGAAGAACTATTACTTTATTGACAAAGTCACTAACATACGTCCAGTGTTTTATCACACGCTTGGTTCATCCTCAGTGAAGCACAGTTGGACGTCGACCACCTTTAGGGTTCACAGATCTCTGATTCTTTATAACACAATTCCCCGAATTCCTTAGAAGCACTGTTTTCAGACTGGATCAAGTAAGCAGAACGCATCTAGTACAGTGGATGCCGTGGTAAGCATACGACCATGGGCAGAATTATCAACACAGTTAAATTACAATGTTTGCTTTTGCCTAACGAATCTCCTCATTTCCTCAAGGAGTTCACTGTGGGAATTTTTCTTTAATATTTATTTTTATATATTAACATACGTCTAAATAAAACTCAGTAAAGTTTGGAGGGTTTTTAGGATATTTATGCTTGTTAAGACACCAAGACCAAAGCAACTCACTGTTTCAGAGGTCCATGACCACGACGGTCGTGCGTGCAGTCAGGTGTGCGTCTTGATCGGTAACTGGGACTTTGTATCCTGAGACACAACCACAAAGCAGAGAGCTGACGGCTCAGTGATGCACTGCAGCTCTGGGAAATCCTTAAAGGAAAACCTGAAGAACATGAATCACTTTCCACAGTTTCCTCACTCATCACAGTTATATTGGAGTATGCACTAAAATTCAGTATTGGAAATTTTTTAATAGGGTGAGAATGTGAATAAAATATATTTCTACCATTCAATAATGCTAAGACTGCGAAAGACTCCCAGCGGACCCAGGTAAATGAGTTCATTGCTGTTAGTCCCCGAGTCTCACTAATGAGCTCCCAGGAGTCCATCTTTGTAGAAATAACTGAGTGTTTCCAAAGTCTTCTCAACTGTGTTTTAGTTTGGAGGTGGCAGCTGTTCTTTACCCTGTCTGTCATGATTGCCTGCTTTTATCCGAGATATTGTTTGAGCTGAAGCAACAAATTTCTCATAAATTAGTAAACACCCGTGTTAATAAACCACCCACAGCTCCACCGTCTTTGCTTTCTCCTTCTCCAGAACAAAGCAAATCAAATAATTAAAAAGCAAACTCTTGGGGTTGGGGATTTAGCTCAGCGGTAGAGCGCTTGCCTAGCAAGCGCAAGGCCCTGGGTTCGGTCCCCAGCTCCGAAAAAAAGAAAAAGAAAAAAGAAGAAAAAAAAAAAAAAAGCAAACTCTTCCTTCTCTCAGAGAATACGGGGAAGAGAAAGACACAACTGACCAAAAATTCCAAAGTACAGTTTTCATAAATTAAAAGATTAATTGAATTACCTTTCTCTCTCCCTGAGTAATTAGCAAGGTTTCCATTATGAGGTGCGATCATCTTCGAGTTGAGAAACGAGAGCGCCGCCTGTCACCGCCGGACACGCGGCCGACTGCGCCCGTGGGGCTGCTCTGCCACGGGAATCGGCGATTTCCTAGGCGTCCAATAGGGCAGGGCCCTTGGTGCCTCCTCCTTTGAACCTTGCATCCTGTCTCAGAGTCCACTTTTAATTGATTCGGATTCATTAATCCCTGGTAATAAAGAATTGCCAGAAGACTTTAAAATCTATGCCTGTTTTTATGTCTTCGGATCTCAGACTATGCATCTTAAACGGGAAAGAAAAGTTAATGCAATTTTCTTTCAACAGATCGATGAGTAAAGCGATTTAAGAAAAATAACCACATAGGCTGGACATGTGAGGGGCGAAAGCTAACGGAAAGAACTGGTTTGTTTGTCTGGTTTTATTTTCATTTTGGTTAGCTGGATTTTTTTTTAGTAGAATTATCATTTATTTACAGCTTCATCAGAATATTTAACATTAAATTTCAAGCATCTTTGGATTACTTCTCTGTAAGCACTGTAAAGGACACGGTATTATTTATGATTTCCAGTGTTTCTTTGTGGGGAAAGAAAAGACCTTCCGAGGAGAACAACAAAATCTGGCACAAAAAGCAGCATCAGGACCAGACACAGGTCAAGGCTGGACGAGGCAAGAGAGGAAGAGGAAAAGGGCCCCAAAGTCGGGGGAGTCAGAGGCGGCTCCACCCCACGGATCGGAGCCCCACAGGAACCGGAGGACGCGACTGTGCACAGCGCAGGGGCCCAGGGCCAGAGCCACGCGGGCTCCCCCATCTCTGCGCGCCCCGGGCCATGTCCCGCGGTGCCCCTGGTTGCTCCAGATCCTCCAAACCCTTCCCTCCCCTCCTCCCAGGACCTCGTATCCCTCATCTCCCCAAGCCTTTAACATAAAGGGAGGTTGGGTTTGGTCAAAACTTTATTGCGGGGGGACAACATGGACGGCAGGGACGGCCAGCAGGAGGCCAGGGCTGCTCTTTGTAAAATCTGGTTTTTCCCATTTCTCCTCCTTAGCCCCGGACAAAGGCCGCATAGATTTCATTCATGCCTTTCAGCTGGCCTTGGTGTGCATAATTATTCTATGACATCTGACTTTCCTACTTCTTTCTCCTTCTGCTCTGGTGAATTCTGTGAAACTGGGTGTCCCTTGAGGTTATGACTCGGAAACAACTGGGAACCGAGGCCTGGGGCACAGCACAGCCCTAAAGGCCCGGGTGCAGGCCCTGAGCTCCCATCTTGGAAACAACGCAACGACTGCACAACAGTAGCTCCAGATTAACGCTTGACGCGCATAGAAACTTTAGAGAAATTACTAGAAAATGAATTGGAGCCAACATTGGGACCCTAGGAAAGGAAAAAGTTATTGAAGTTAGGAATTAAATTTTTTTCTTCTTCTTTTTCCTTTTTTTCGGAGCTGGGGACCGAACCCAGCTCTACCACTGAGCTAAATCCCCAACCCCAGGAATTAAGTTTTATATAACATTGGAGAGTGGTTCCTGGATAAGGAAGTATAGAATATATAAAATTGTATACTAGTAATGAAGTCAAAATACTGGGACTCTGAGGAGAGTCATTGTGCGAGGAACAGAAATCAAGTTAGTGAACGGAGTTAAGGGTTAACTTGATTCTTTCTGGCCACTGCCTGGCCTTTGCCTTTGTCATTTGTCATTAGAGCCTCACAGGAAAATGCAGGTAGCTGACCCCCAAGCTTTGCGCCCTGAAGTATAATAACTTAAAAGTTAAAGTTTAAATAATGGGGTTGGGGATTTAGCTCAGTGGTAGAGCGCTTGCCTAGGAAGGCGCCAAGGCCCTGGTTCGGTCCCCAGCTCCGAAAAAAAAAAAAAAAAAAAAAAAAGTTTAAATAATGACGAGTTTGCAATTATTATTATTTTGGCCACAGACCTGGGAATAGGGGAAACTGGAAACTTTGGGGAACAACTGTAATTTTTAGTTCTTTGTGGGATGTGATTGTTCTTTTGAATTTGATTTGGCAGTGATTATACGATGTCCTTTTTCTACCTCCTTTTGAATTATCAATAAAAGACTGGGGCAGGAGAAAGGCTAGAGAGCATGAGGGAGAAAATGTGAGAGTGAGTGAGGAGGGAATGTGAGCTGTGTATGAAGAGCGTGTGTGAGAACGAAAGGGTAAGGAACAGAGGTGTGCATGAGTGTGGGAGTTTGAGAAAAGAAAACCACAATAAAAAACGCAGAGTGCACAAGAGAGTGCAGAGTGTGTGCAGTTGTGTGTGTGTGTGTGTGTGTGTGTGTGTGTGAGAGAGAGAGAGAGAGAGAGAGAGAGAGAGAGAGAGAGAGAGAGAGAGAGAGAGAGAGAGAGAGACTCCTGTGTCGAGGGCTGGACCCCAGCAGTTTACTCAGCATCTGATGAGAAGATAATGTGATTTTTTTCCAGATCTTTACACGCTGGGTTACACTGATGGATTTCCCTATATTGAACCCTCCCGGCAGCCCTGGGATGGAGGCAGCTTGGTCGTGGTAGAGGATGTTTTTTTTGTGTGTGTGTGTTCTCAGATCTGTTTGTGAATATTTTATTGAGTATTTTTGCATCAATGTTTATAAGGTAAATTGGTCTGAAATTCTTTCTTGGTTGAGTATTTTGGGAGGTTAGGTATTAGGGTGACTGCGGCCTCATAGAACGAGTTCAGCCGAGTTTCCTCTGTTCTTTGTGGAGCAGTTTGGGGAGCATCGCTCCCCTTTGGAAATAATGGTAGAATCCTGCACAAAACCATCAGGGCTTGGGCTTTCTTTGGTTTGGGAGACTTCTAACTACTTTTCTCCTTCCTTTGGGATAATAGGGCTGTTTGAATAGTTTACCCGATCTTGATTTTATTTTGTCAAGAGGGTTCTGTCTAGAAAATCATCCATTTTGTTAAGATTTCCCGATTTTTAGCGCACAGGCTTTTGAAACAAGACCTAATTTTTTTCTTAATTTCCGCAGTGGCAGTTATGTCCCCCTTTTCACTTTTGATTTAGTTTATTTGGGTCCTGTCTGTCTGTCTTTCAGTTGGTTTGGTCAGGGCCTTGGTCATCCTGCTGATTTTCTCAGAGCCAGGTCTTCGTTTTGTTGATCCTTGTATTGTTATCTTTTTTAGATTGGCCTGACTTCTGCCTGGATATTGATTATTTCCCCCATCTCATCTTCTTCCTTGTGTTTGCAGTTTTTAGAGCGTTCAGATGAGCTTTTAAACTGTCCGTAGGGGAACTCTCTAATTTCTTTATGGAGGCGCCTAATGCTCTGTCCTCTTCACGCTGCTTCTGTTGTTTCCCATAAATTTGGTTATCACTGAAGTCTGGAAAGTCTTTCATTTCTTTCTTTTTTCTTTTTTTTTTTTTTTTTGGTTCTTTTTTTTTTTTGGAGCTGGGGACCAAACTAGGGCCTTGCGCTTGCTAGGCAAGCGCTCTAACCACTGAGCTAAATCCCCAACCCCTCATTTCTTTGCTTCCTTATTTCTTTACTCAGTCACTAGAGAGCACTGAGTAGAGTTGTTTCGTTGCACGACTGTGTGGGTTTCCTGTTGTTTCTGCTGTTGACGTCCGGCTTTAACCCACGGTGTCTGAAAAGGCAGAAGGCGCTGTTTCGAATCCTCGTGTCTGTGGGTGATTGATTTCTGACAAACAGGAGGAGGCTCACGAGGTGTTGAGAAGGAGGAATATTTGTCTGTGTCTGAACGAAATGTTCTGTAAACATTGTTCGGTCCATTTGATTCGAAACATCGTATAGGTTTATCATTTCTGTTTACTTTTGTCTGGGTGACTGGTTGATTGACGAGAGCGCAGTGTCAAAATCCCCCACCATTGCTGTGTCAGATTCAATGCGCGGTTCAAGCAATGTTTCCTTTACAAATGTGTGTGTCCGTGCGTTTGGAGCATAGATGTTCGGCTGATGCCATAGATGCCCTTGTTCCTTTGATGAATAGGAAGTGTCCTTCTCTGTCTCTTTTGCTAAATTTTGGTTGAAAGTCTACTTCATTAGGTATTAGAATGGCTCCTCCAGTTTGCTTCTTGAGTCAGTTTTCCTAGGAAACTTTTTTTCTAGCTCTTTACTCTGAGAAAATTTTCTTTATTTCTTGTGTTTCTTGTGCAACAGAATGGTTTTCACAACCATTCTGTCAGCCTCTGTCTTTTAATTGGGTAATTGAGTCCATTAATTTTGTTGACAGATATTAATAACTGTGACTGTTAATTCCTATTTTTTTGTTGGTGATGTTGTGTGTGTGTGTGTGTGTGTGTGTGTGTGTGTGCGCTCGTGTGCGCTGTGTGTTTTCTGCTGATATGTAAATTACTCATTTCTTCTGATTTTATGGTTATTGCATTCCTTGGGTTGTGGTTTTCATTCTAATTCTTTCTTGTAGATTTGTGGATAGATAGTAGTTAAATTTGGTTTTGTCTTGGAATGTCTTGGTTCCTCCGTCTACAGTGACTGAGAGTTTTGCTGGGTTTAGTAGTCTAGGTTGGCATGCGTGGGCTTTTTGAGGCTGCGAGCCGTTTGTCCAGGCATTTCTACCTTTCACAGTCTCCGCTGAGATGTGTCGGGTGCAATTCTGATAGGTCTGCCTTTGTGTGATACCCGGACTTTTTCTCTTGCAGCCTTTAACATTGTTTCTGTGTTCTGTGTATTTAAATTTTTGATTGTTATGTGGTGGGTGGTTTTCTTTTCTGGTCCGATCTAATTGGTTTTCTGTATGCTTCATGTATATTTTTAGGCACCTCTTAATTTAGGTTGAAAAAGTTTTCTTTTAAGATTTTGTTGAAAATATTTTTCTGGTCCTTGGTGCTGGGATTCTTTACCCTCTTCTATTCATATTATTCTTGGATTAGTGCTTTTCATAATATTCCAGATTTTGTGGATGTTTTTTGCCAGAAATATTTGATTTTTTGACTGGTGTTCAATATATATCTGCTCATCCATTCCCGTGTCCCCGCACTGACATTTGCTTACACTGGGGGTCGGGGGGGGGTTCGAGCCTTGGCAGGACCAAGGACGTCTCTCTACCCACTGGTGCCCAACAAGGCCGTCCTCTGCTACAAATGCAGCTGGAGCCATGGGTCAGTCAATGTGTGCTCTTTAGATGGTGGGAGCTCTGGTCGGTTGCTATGGTTGTTCTTATGGGGTTGCAAAACTCCTCAGGTCCTGTAATCCTTTCTCTAACTCCTCCAATGAGGACCTCGTTCTCAGTTCAATGGTTGGCTGTGAGCGTTTGCCTCTGTATTTGTCAGGCTCTAGCACAGCCTCTCAGGGGACAGCTCTATCAGGCTCCTGTCAGCATGCACTTCTTGCAATCCCCAATAGTGTCTGGGTTTAGTTACTGTATGCATATGTGGCAGGCTCTGAATGGCCACTCCTTCCATCTCTGCTCCAAACTTTGTCTCCATTTTTCCTCCTATGAATATTTTTTGTTCCCCCTTCTAAGGACTAAAGCATCCACACTTTGGTCATCCTTCTTTTTGAGCTTCTCGTGGTCTGTGGATTGCATCTTCAGTAATTTGAGCTTTTGGGATAATATTCACTTATTAATGAGTGCATAACATGTGTGTTTTTCTGTGATTGGGTTACCTCACTCAGGATGATATTTTTTAGTTCCATCCATTTTCCTATGAATTTCATAAAGTCGTTGTTTTTGATAGCTGAGTAGTATTCCATTGTGTAGATGTACCACATTTTCTGTATCCATTCCTCTGTTGAAGGGCATCTGGGTTCTTTCCAGCTTCTGGCTATTATAAATAAGGCTGCAATGAACATAGTGGAGCACGTGTCTTTTTTATATGTTGGGGCATCTTTTGGGTATATGCCCAGGAGAGGTATAGCTGGATCCTCAGGCAGTTCAATGTCCAATTTTCTGAGGAACCTCCAGACTGATTTCCAGAATGGTTGTACCAGTCTGCAACCCCACCAACAATGGAGGAGTGTTCCTCTTTCTCCACATCCTCGCCAGCATCTGCTGTCACCTGAGTTTTTGATCTTAGCCATTCTCACTGGTGTGAGGTGAAATCTCAGGGTTGTTTTGATTTGCATTTCCCTGATGACTAAAGATGTTGAACATTTCTTTAGGTGTTTCTCAGCCATTTGGCATTCCCCAGCTGTGAATTCTTTGTTTAGCTCTGAACCCCATTTTTTAATAGGGTTATTTGTCTCCCTCTTGATGTCTAACTTTTTTGAGTTCTTTGTATATTTTGGATATAAGGCCTCTATCTGTTGTAGGATTGGTAAAGATCTTTTCCCAATCTGTTGGTTGCCGTTTGTCCTAACCACAGTGTCCTTTGCCTTACAGAAGCTTTGCAGTTTTATGAGATTCCCATTTGTCGATTCTTGATCTTAGAGCATAAGCCATTGGTGTTTTGTTCAGGAAATTTTTCCAGTGCCCATGTGTTCCAGATGCTTCCCTAGTTTTTCTTCTATTAGTTTGAGTGTGTCTGGTTTGATGTGGAGGTCCTTGATCCACTTGGACTTAAGCTTTGTACAGGGTGATAAGCATGGATCAATCTGCATTCTTCTACATGCTGACCTCCAGGTGAACCAGCACCATTTGCTGAAAATGCTATCTTTTTCCCATTGGATGGTTTTAGCTCCTTCATCAAAGATCAAGTGCCCATAGGTGTGTGGGTTCATTTCTGGGTCTTCAATTCTGTTCCATTGGTCTATCTGTCTGTCTCTGTACCAATACCATGCAGTTTTTATCACTATTGCTCTGTAATACTGCTTGAGGTCAGGGATGGTGATTCCCCCGGAAGTCCTTTTATTGTTGAGAATAGTTTTCGCTCTCCTGGGTTTTTTGTTATTCCAGATGAATTTGCAAATTGCTCTTCCTAACTCTATGAAGAATTGTATGGAATTTTGATGGGGATTGCATTGAATCTGTAGATTGCTTTTGGCAAGATGGCCATTTTTACTATATTACTCCTGCCAATGCATGAGCGTGGTTCTATATAAGCAGGTCTGATGAAAGTGGTTGGAGAGGTGGATGGACAGTGAAAGTCTGGGGGACAGCAGTCCATCCAGTGCAGCTTGGTTTGCCCTAGAGACTGAGGGTGGGTGCGGAATGGTTTCATAGAGGAAATCTAACCTATATGTTTCTGGATCAGTAGGTCTGATCACAATTATGTTTTCATTCATTCATTCATTCATTCATTCATTCATTCAGTTTTTAATGTAACAAAATAAAGTATAATAAAATTAAAACAAAAACTGTCATGTTAAAGTTGAGCAAGTCAAACCAACAGAAAGAAAAGAGCCCAAGAGAAGCCATGATAGTCAAGGACCTACTTATTCACACACAGAGGAATTTCATAAAAACATTAAACTGGAATCCGTAATACATAAGCAGAGAGCCTGGTGCAGATCCATGAGGGACCTCTCAATGCTGCATCAGTCTCTTTGAGTTTATATAAACTTTGCTCGTGTTGATTTACAGGGCCATGTTTTCTTGATATCTCAGGTTGATAAAGACCACTCATTTAGGGCTTAATGTTGCAAGGTCTTTCACGCTGTGCATAGTGTCTGTCTGTGAGTCTCTTTATGTGTTCCCATCTGCTGCAGGAAGAAGATTCTGATGATCACTGAGCAAGGCACTCATTTATGGTTATAGTAAAATATCATTAAGAATAATTTTCTCACTACATTTTTTTTCTTATTTGAGAACAGTGTTATTTTATTTTATCCTAAGTCTCTGAATTATCTTGTCCAATTTCTTAGTCACCCAAGCAGTGTTGGGTATGGGATGCATCTCATGAAATGACCCTTGAGTAAAGTCAGTCACTGGTTGGTTACTCCCACATGCTTTGTGACACCATTCCCCCATAAAATCTTGCAGCCGGTATACAATTGTAGCTGAAAGTTTTCTGTCTGGCTTTGTGTTTATATTTCTTTTAGTCTTGGCAACAACCTGAATTATAATTTCAATGGTTTCAAAATTATACGAATGAATGAATGTATTTAACTTCTCATATAAATTTCCAAAACTCATTTACTCATATATTGTTTAGTTTACTTATTTAAATTACATTCAATGCAACACTTTTATAAAGTGTTTTGTGAGTTTTGATGTGTTTACTTTAAAGCATGTCTGAACAGAAGATATCTACCAACCTCTGTTTAGTGTCTGTTAATTGTGCATAAGAAACATCTCCACTGAGAGCACTGTCCCAAGGAATTTTCCGTGCTAACACACCTGGGAGAGGGATAAATGAATGGTCTGGTGGAAAACAATGTCTCCAATATTTGAGGCTGCATACAGCAAGCACATAGCAGTACACTCACACACCATGGTGGATACTTCCTGCTACTGGCTGTCGGATGTAGGTTCCATGGCACTTGTGTCGACTGTAGAAGTAAGTAATGAGATTCACGGTTGACTATGTACTGTGGACAACAGTTTCTCTGTTCTCTAAAATCTGACAGATGTAAATGAATCTTTTCACAATTTCACTCCACTGGACAATGTAAAAACAAGGTAAGTTAAATAACACTTTGTTTCAAAATCCAGGAGGTCTCAAGGAAGGTAGAAACATCGATGGATACTTGTATATATTATATACATATTATATACATATTATATACATGAATGGCATACAATGTTTTACCTTGGGAAACCTGGAAAATTAGAAATACTTTGTTCAGTAGTTTTAGAAACAACTAGTTCACTGATTTTTTCTCAATCTCTTTATCTTAAATTTGTATTAACTTGAGTAAGTAGAGTCTTTGACTTGTATTGAATATTTGAAGAAAGTATTGTCTTTATTTAATTGTTACATATACCATAGGAATCAGTTTTGAGTAAATAATTAAAGGTTCTGTGGTAGAGTCTCCATATGGGTGGGTAGACGTGGTGTGTGTGTGTGTGTGTGTGTGTGTGTGTGTGTGTGTGTGTGTGTGTGTGAGAGAGAGAGAGAGAGAGAGAGATTTCATTTATATGTTTTAGGGTCAGACAAAAAGTGATTAATGTGCTTTGTCTTTAACTGTAAATATCTAACAAATGTCATGACTTAAATTAAATAGCAAATGAGGAAAACTAAGTATGACCGAGAGACACCAGAATAAACAGATGAGCTGATGTTCAAAGATCTTGGGAGATGAATGCAGTCTAGAAATCATTAAAAAGACTAAATTTTGTGAGAAAATAGAGCTCTGTAGTAAAATAAAATAGAAAGTTTTTTAGAGCAGAAGACACAAAATAGATAAATGAAGCAAAAGTAGATGAATATGAGTATGAAATGAAAAGAATGAGATATTATAATATAATTAAAGAGCAGAGAGGTGTTTTAGAGTAAATCACAAGTCAGAAGTATCTGTGTGGTTGCTCAATAAATATCAAGAGAAATGAAATGGCCAAGGAATATTCCTGCATTAGTTAAGTCAAAGCTAAGCTTGTATAATGTAAACATTTGTATAATACAAAATAAATTAAGTCAACAGATAATGGGGGATCACCACTCTTGTATTCCATTATAGTAAACTCGAGGAGAATTTATGTATAAATAGCCCCTTTAAAAGCTTTAAGAGCAGTCAATGGCTTAACAAATTAATTGTGAATATAAAAATGCTAAATAAACAATACACGTCTTACAATGTAATTGATAGTATGTGAAAACAAATTATTAAAATTTTGTTTTAAACACAGTGAAATTCTTTGTATGTGGATTGGGTGGGAAAGAGAGAGAGAGACAGGGAGAGACGACGTTTATGCACATGCAGAAGACAGAGGGCAACCTCTAGTGTTGTGCTTCAGAAGCCATGGACCTTGCATTATGAGACAGGGTCTCTCACTGACCTGGGGTTCAGCAATTGGCCTGGTGTGGCTGACCAGAAAGTCTCTGTCTTTTTCTACCACCCCAGGCCTGAGATTACACACACCACGCCCAGCTCTTTTCAACCCAGGTGCTGAGTACTGACCTTGAATCCTAACAAGGCTTGCATGACAAACACTTACTGCGCTTTCTCCCCAGCCCAGTGTAATTTATTTCACATTCCATTTTCAATTGTAAAAGAAATTAGGTCCAGATTTTTTCTGAGTTCAAATTGTTTTACAATAAAACCATGAATGATGTCAGCTAAGTGACCTATGTAGGTGTCACCCTCATTCATGAAACACACCTAGGCTACAGTGAGTTTACAATTCCGGACAATTGTATTGAGTTTTTATCTATAAAGAGCATTACAAACCTCAGAACTAAGTGGCATAGGAACACAGAGTGTTGGGACATAGATTAGAAAATTAAATTTGTTTGTGTATTGTTCTTCTCTTTCAGGTGTGAAGCACCTGTCGTAGTAGCCTCAATCTATCAGGTGGGACTATTCAAGAAAAGAGTTAAGATGGTGTGGAAGTGAGAGAATAATTTACTAATTCATCTACTAAAGTCACTGAAATGTTCATTTACTAATCAGTCCGTGGTCTTACACTACCAGACCACGTTCTTAAGGTAACTAAACACAGTTTTTACTTTCTCTTCTTCATGAAATTGTCAAAAGCGACTGTCAACACGAAGCTGTTGATAACTGAACTGTGAATTCTTCCTTTCAGTTGTGCGCTAGCCATCGAGAGTATGAAGAGTGACAGTAATTTTACCTAAGTACTAATCACCCTCTGTGCTGAAGACTCCAATAAACTTCCAATCTCCTTAGTTCATCTTCCATTCACCTCCAAATGACATTTTACTCGCCACATTTAGGTAGTTAACTATTCATCACTATGCTCTGCTAGTGATTAGCAAGGCCTAAATAGTAAAATAATTAACGTCTTAAATGACATGGTAAGATATGGAAACTATAGATTCCTAATTTCAAGAGTCCATAGAAAACACATGTGGGTTTTCAAAACTTCTCATTGCTTAATGGAGATGCTGATGACTTTCCTGATGCCAATTAACTTCAGTTAAAAATGTATCTGAAGTGTGTGGAATTGGCCACTGGGAGATGTGCTAACTCCTTCTTCATCAAAGTGTGCTAAGTTGTAAGTTAGACATTTCAGTGTGACGTTCCATGTAATCTACTTTGGTTATGCACAAATCCTTGCTACTGTTTTCCTGCCTCCTCCTCCTGTTCTCTCTTCACTGTCGTGAGCTCCTTTACTCTATTGTTCATATTTTAGAAATCATACAGAGTTTGTATCTACAACACCAGATTATTTCGCTCAACACAAACATCTCCAGCTCCATGCATTTCCTATGATGATATAATTTTTTCTCTAATACTGAGTAAAAATTTTGCATTCATCTTTTATTCTCTTTTATTGGTGCATTTTTTTGCCTTTGAGCCAGTGCCAGTCAGTATTTGTCATTATAAATTATGACTGCAGTTAAAGCAGATATTGTGACGTTCCTATTGTTTTTTCTCTGCTTAGGAATTGTTTGGTTATTTCATTTTCCACAGGAATTTGGAGACTGCTATTCTATTTCTGTGAAGAATGTCATTGGAACTGAATGGGTATTGTATTGAATTTGTACATTGCTTTTAGCGAGATGCCACTTCCATACCATAAATTCTGCTGATCTGACAAACATGAAATCCTTTCTACCTTTTACTGTATTCCAAAGTTTCTTTCTTCACTTCTTGAATTTTATATTGTAAATGTCTTTAATTTTATATCTAGGGAATTCTTTGAATGTTCTTGTCTTTTTTGCTTCTCTTTTGGGAATTTGTTGTTTTGTTTTGTTTTTATAGCAAATCTAATGTGGAGAATGCCACATAGAAGCAGCATTCCACCTTAATTACAGTTTGGAGATGGGAAATATTTCTCCAGAAATATCCAACTAGGGAGGGTAGCCACATTGACCAGCTCCAGGTTCGATTGGGAGAGAATCTCTCAATGAGAAAGACGAAAGAATGATCAAGAATGATTTCCTATATCAAACCTCATCTTCCACCCTCACACTCCTGTGCGCCTACACTCTTACACCACACACATCTGCATCTACACACATTTGAACATCTTTGTGTGAACGCACACAAAAAGAGAGGGGGTTGAATAAGAAAAAAAAACCATATTTTCTGCGTGTGCAGATTGCGTTGTTCTACATTTTATGGTGTTTATCATATGTAAGAATGTTCTGGTGGAATCTTTAGCACTTTATAATTATGGGATTTTATTATCTGAAAAATAGTTTGATTATTTTCTATTCCCATTTGTATACTGTTTTGTACTATCTTTTCTTTACTGATCTGGCCAAGATTCTACCCACAATGTTCAAAGTGACAGAAAAAATTCTTCTTTTATGTCTTGTATTATGGAAGATGCTTTCAAATTTTCCAAGTTTAGTATAATATTGTCTACTTATTTGCAACATTGTAGCCTTTTTATTCAGTTGGATTAAGGTATAGTATTTTTGCTGCCTTTTTTACTTGTGTTACTAAGAGACATAATGTTTTTGTCAAAATTATTTTATGCATTTATCGAGATAATGATGTGATTCCGACCCTTTATTTGTGCTTATACGTCATATTATATTGATTGCGTTATATGTTGAGCCATCTTAAGTTTCCCACAGTGAATCCCACTTGATCGTGATGTTTGTATTTTCTCCTTTTTGCTTTGTTTTGAGCCTGTTTGAGTATCAGGGTATTCCTAGATTCACATGACATATTTTTTAGTCTTCATTTCTCCTTAGTTAAATACTTTGAAGAACATTGGAAATGGTTTGTCTCTTAAGATCTGTCAGAATTTATCAATAAATCAATCAGTCTTGATCTTAGTTATGTTGGCAAATTTACCGTTTTGCTCTCGCTTTTATTGACCACTTTAGTTTTTCATTTTGAACCTTGCTTCAGCTTTGTCTGCTCATAGATGTGGTTTGGATTTCTTGAGGATTTTTCAACTTATAGGAAATTATATTTCTGCCCATTTTTATTATCTCTTTTCTTCTAATAATTTTGATATTTGTAGATCTTGTTTATTTAAACTTTTATGTACCTTTATAGGTAATTTACTTACAGCACATTTGTATTTGTTTAAATGCAGATGAACAACAGCTCTAGTCTCATAACAGCATTCATTCTGTCCGTTTGGCTAATGTTATATTGTATTCCTTTTTTTTCATGTAATTTTATGAAAAATTAACTTACTTCCTAAATTCTTCAATAATAACACTCATCATTTAATGATATGTTGTTTAGTTACCATGTTTAATATAATTTCTCCAGATGCTATATTTATTGATCTGTAGTATATTCCATTATAATCTAATAAGATACAAGAGATTAGTTCTTTATTTATTTCCATGCCGCTGGGTAGTGGGGTGAATGTCTGTAGTCCCAGTACTCACAAGGCAGAGGCAGGCAGACACTGAGGATGATGCCAGTCAGGACTACAAAGAAAGTTCCAGAACATCCAGGGTTACATGGAGAAGCCCTGGCTTAGCAGGGGAAGACGGAAGCCAAAAACAAAACAAAACAAAAACCAAAAAAAAAAACAAAACAAAAACAAAAAACAAAAAACCAAACACAAAACAACAACTAAAATAAAAAGCATGCTTTTTTTTCTGTTTGATTTAGTAAGAATGTGTCTTTAGTGGGTTTTTTGCTTGTTTGCCTTCTGTTTCTTTGTTTTATTTTCTTTGCCTGAATGATCTGTTATTGATAATGTGGTCGCCCACTATTATGTTAGAATCTGTTCATCTCTTTGGGTTCAATACTCCTTACTGAACATGGAGATGCCAACGTTCCCTGTATGATTCATTACTCATGAATTTTAGGCCCTCCTTTTGGATGATACAAAGGTATCCTTTCAATCACTGATATTATTTGCTTTTAGAACCAATTTTTCTTGTAATTTCACTTTTATTCTGTTTGCCTTTGAAAATGGGATGTGTTTGTTTGTTTATATGAATAATCGCTTCCTGTATCTCATTCCAGTCTGGTAGTCTCTGCCTTTTAATTGGAAGATTGAGATTATTAAGTCTGACTTAATTATGAAAGGTATGTACGACTTCCTATTATGTTTACACAAATGTGTAATGTTTGGTTCTTCTGTAATCTTTATACCTTACCATTGAGCTGCATTCTTTTCTGTACATTCACAGTCATGGGGTTTTATTGTTCTTCTTTGTTTTTATCTGTGGGTAGAATTATTGATAGAATCTTCTGTTGCAATGGCATCATAATCAGAGATTTCTTTATTGTTTATAATGGATTTCTTGTACTTTGCTTATGAATAATAAAGAGCTATTCTGGACAGAGTGACCTAATATGGTAGAAATTTTAATTAAGGAGTTGAAGTACAGCATGCTTGGCTTTTAGAGGTTGTGTTATTAAAGGTAGAGTTTGTCTTTTAATTTTTCTTATTATTTAATTCATGTCTATGTGTGCTCTTGGGGGTCCACACAGGTACAGAAATGGGTGTTTTATTCTCTGGACCTGGAGATGTGGGTGGTTGTGCTACACTCATCACAGGTACTGGGAATTCATGTTTGGTTTCCCAGAAAAACAGTAAGCGTTCTTCAGCCTTGAGTAATTTCTCCAGATCCCAACATCAACCAACTACGCTATTTCATGTATTCATCTTTGCATGTGACTGTCACTTCTCTCAGTTTCCAATAACTTTTCTTTACTTTATATATCTACCATTTTAAATTAACACAGCACTTCTAAACAGCAGGTAAAATATACCAAAGAAGAATGGCTGTATCCAATGAAAGCCACCCGAAAGAATTCATCCTCCTGGGCTTCGCTGACCACCCGTGGCTGGAACTCCCGCTCTTTGTTACTCTGCTGATCACGTACCCCATGGCTTTGATGGGGAACATCGCCATCATCCTGGTGTCCACCTTGGATCCTCGTCTCCACAGCCCCATGTATTTCTTTCTCACAAATCTCTCCTTTCTGGACATGTGCTACACCACAAGCCTTGTGCCTCAGATGCTGTTTAACCTGGGAAGCTCCAGAAAAACCATCAGTTACGTTGGATGTGTTATCCAACTCTATGTCTTCCACGTAATGGGAGGCACGGAATGTCTGCTTTTGGCTATCATGTCCATTGATCGCTACGTGGCTATCTGCAGACCTCTCCACTACACCCTCATCATGAGTCAGCGAGTGTGCGTCTTGTCAGTGTCTATCATGTGGCTGACTGGAGTGATCTTTGCTTTTTCAGAGGCTACACTTACATTACAATTGCCATTGTGTGGCCAATATAAACTGGATCACTTATTGTGTGAAATCCCCGTTCTCATAAAAACTGCCTGTGGGGAAAAGGAGTTTAATGAGCTGGCACTTTCCGTGGTGTGCATTTTCATCCTGGCTGTTCCTCTGTGCTTAATTCTTGCGTCTTATGTTAATATTGGTCGTGCAGTACTTAGAATTAAATCTTCTGAGGGAAGGAGAAAAGCCTTTGGGACATGTTCTTCTCATCTCATTGTAGTTTCTTTATTTTATGGTCCGGCCATAAGCATGTACCTTCAGCCTTCTTCCTCCATCACAAGGGACCAACCCAAGTTCATGGCTCTCTTTTATGCAGTGATAACTCCTACACTGAACCCCTTCATCTATACCCTGAGGAACAAGGATGTAAAGAGTGCCTTACAAAAGCTACTGAGAAGCATCTTCAGTTCAAAGTGAAAGTTGTTTGGCATTAAAACTAATAATTTTATAATAATTATATTGTAATAATTTTATATTGGTTTCTCTAATAATGGTCATATATTCCAGGTTCACAGATTACGGTCTTCTTGCCGGATTTTTCTCATTTCTAGTATCAGAGCATTGTGAGTTTTGTTTATGAATTAGGATGAAGTCTTTTACATTTAAATAAAGAATTTCATGATATATTAAAATATACAAGCAGGCAAGAACTATGGGTAAATGTTTGATTCTTTTTCAAACATAGCTGGTATAAGTCTGGAATCAATGAGAAAAACGAAGGTGACATTGCTAAGGAAGAACAGCCCAGAGACATTTCTGAGACTAAAGTGGAACACTTAGATGCGCCTTTGAAATTTAACATGAATCAATAAGAGAAAAAAATATTTTCTGATGTAAAACAAGTGAATTATATCAATAAATAATGAGTATATTTTTGATGAAATTTATTTTAGAGGCAAGTGATACTCAAGATGTATTCCAATACAAATTGAAATTTCTACAATTTAGTTGTTAATCTATTCCCCGAAACTTAAAACTATCATATAAAATTCTTTATAATTTGTGAAATAAAATTTATTAATTTGATGTTGAAATTTTGATATTTTAAGTCATTTTTGTTGGAGCATGTGTCAGCTTTGTTGCATCGATCTGACCAGGAGAGAGAGAGAGAAAGACAGAGGAGAAAATGGGGAAGAACGGAAGGAAGTGAAATCCTCAAGGCTCTGACCCAGTGACCCACTTTCTCCATTTAGGCCCCGCCTGCCAAAAGTTCACCAGCCATAACGCAAGGGACTCTTTATTATAATAAATCCAGTTTTCTAAGCTTATGTTTACATTATAGTAGAGGATAGAAGAGAACAGGATAAACTCCTGAGAGGAAAACAGCTACAAACTAAAAATATATACAGGAAATCTATCCTTCAGAATTGAAAGGGCAGTAAAGCATCGTTCAGACAATAAAACCAAAAAATACAAAATCAAACAAAACAAAACAAAACAAAACAAAACAGGGAAATCACACCATCAAATCCCTACAATAACCAGTAAGTCCTGTACGAGAAATAAAAGGATGATAACCACTATTACAAAAGCACATGCAGGGGTTGGGGATTTAGCTCAGTGGTAGAAGCCCTGGGTTCGGTCCCCAGCTCCGAAAAAAAGAAAAGAAAAAAAAAAGAAAAGAAACAAAAGCACATACAGAAGTACATAGAGCTCAGTTGAATAAATTAAAAAAAAAAGAAAACATAATATAATCAAACTGATGGGGTCCAAGAGTTACCCCCAAACCACACAAGCACTGTTCTCAGTCAGACGTAAAATGGCCATTTTTACCACGTTAATCCTGCCAATCCATGAGCACGGAAGATCTTTCTGTCTTCTGAGATCTTCCACGATTTCTTTCTTGAATTTCCTATCATGCACGTCTTTCCCTTGCTTGGTTGGAATTACACCAAGGTATTTTACCTTATTTGTGCCTATTGTGAAAGGTTGTTTCCCTGATTTCTTCCTCAGTCTATTTGTATAAAGGAGGACCACTGATCATTTTGATTTAATTTCGTATCTATCCACTTGGCTGAAGGTATTTTTTTAGTTGTAGGAGGTCTCTGGTAAAAGTTTTGGGGTGTGTGTCCTATCATATCGTCTGTGAATACCGACACACTGGGTCCTACTTTTCCAGTATCCCCTTGATCTCCTCGGGTTATCTAATTACTCTACCTACAACTTTAAGGGCGACATTGAAAAGATATGGGGAGGGTGAGCAGCCTTGTCTTGTCCTCCATTTTGGTGGAGTTGCTTTAAGTTTCTCTCCCTTTAGTTTGACGTTGGCTGCTGGCTTGATGTGTTGCCTTTACTGCACTTAGTTATGTGCCTTACAGCCCTGATCTCTCCAGGTCTTTTAACAGGAAGGGGCGATAGATTTTGTCCAAGGTTTTTTTCGGCATCTGAGATGATCTTTTTTTTTTAGTTCAGTTTGTTTACATGGTTTACATGGATGGGTTTTCATATACATTGAACCATTCCTACATCCCTGGGATAAAGCTTACTAGATCTTGGTGGATGATCTTTTTGTTATGTTCTTGGATTTGGTTTCTGAGCATTTTACTGAGTATTTTTTTCTACCAATGTTCATAAGGGAAATTGGTCTGAATTCTTTCTGTGTTGAGTCATTTTGTGCGTTAGGTGTCAGGGTGACAGTGGCCTCATAGAATTAGCTTTGCAATTTTCCTTCTGTTTCTATTTTGTGAAATAGTTTGAGGAGTATTGCTCTTAACCCTTCTTTCAAAGTCTGGTAGAATTCTGTGCTCAAAAAAAAAAAAAAAAAAGATTTTGGGTTTTTTTTTTTTTTTTGTTTTTGTTTTGGTTTTGTTTTTTTTTTTTTTGTTTTTTGTTTTTTTTTTTTTTTTTTTTTTTTTTTTGTTTTTTTTTTTTTTGGTTTGAGAACTTTTAATGGCTGTATCTCTTTACGGGTTAAAGCACTATTTAACATAGTTCACTTTATCTTGATTTAGCTGTGTAAGTGTTATCTATCTGCAAAATTATTCATTTTGTTTAGAGTTTCTAATTTTGTGGGGAACAGGTTCTTTAAGTAAGACCTGACGATTCTTTGAATTTCCTCAATGTCCATTGTTCGGTCTCCTTTTTAATTTCTGATTTGGAGTCTCTCTGCCTTTTATGTTATTTGTCAAGGGTTTGTCTTGTCTTGTTGATTTTCTCCAAGAACCAGTTCTTTTATTTGTTGATCTTTGTATTGTTCTCTTTGTTTCTGATTGATTAATTTCAGCCTGAGTTTGATTATTTCCTGTGGTCAAGTCTTCTAATGTGTGTTTGCTTCCTTTTACTCTAGAGCTCTCAGGTGTGCTGTAACTCGCTAGTATGGGATCTCTCCAGTTTCTTTAGGAAAGCACTTTGTGCTGTGAACTTTCCTCTTAGCACTGCTTTTCTCGTGTTCCATTAGTTTGTATGTGCTGTACCTTCATTTTCATCGACTTCTAGAATGTCTTTAGTTTCTTTATCTCTTCTTTGACCCAGCGGTCATTGAGCAGAGAGCTGTGAAGAAGCCACAATTTTGTGAACATTACCCCAAAAGCTCGATTTACCCAAGATGCAATCCATGGATCACATGAAACTGAAGAAGAAGGAGGATGACCAAAGTGTGGATGCTTCAGTTCTTCTTAATAGGGGGAACAAAGATATCCATAGGAGGGGATATGAAGGCAAAGTTTAGAACAGAGGCAGAAGGAATGGCCATTCAGAGCCTGCCCCACATATACAGCCACCAAACTAGACAAGATGGATGAAGCAAAGAAGTGCAGGCTGACAGGAACCGGGTGTAGCTGTTCTCTGAGAGGCTTTGCCAGAGCACGACAAATACAGAGGCGAATGCTAGCAGCAAACCATTGAATTGAGAACAGGGTCCCCATTGGAGGAATTTGAGAAAGGATTCAAAGAGTTGAAGGATCTTACAACCCCATAAGAACAACAACGCCAACCAACCAGAGCTTCCAAGGATTAAACCACTACCCAAAGACATAGACAGACCCGTGGCTCCAGCTGCATAGGTAGCAGAGGATGGCCTTGTTGGGTACCAATGGGAGAGGCAGCCCTAGGTCCTGCCAAGGCTGCCACCCCCAGTGCAGGGGAATGTGGGGGGGAGGGTGGGAAGGGGGTGGATGTGGAGGGGAAACACCCTTATGGGGGAGGGGTTTGGGATGGGGGCTTATGGATGGGAAACCAGGAAAGGGAATAACATTTGAAATGTAAATAAAAATATCCCAAAAAAAGGAAAGAACATAGGGGAGGATCAAGAAAGCCATTTAAAATTATTCAAATGAATTTTAAAATTTAAAAGAATTTATAGGAAAGAAGAATCTAAACTCCATTCCTAATTCTAATGGTTGTTGTATTTGCTTTTATCTAGATATGTAATCACAATACATTAGTGCCTTGGTGTAATAGAACAGAATACTATGTGAATAAAATTGGTTATGACTAAGAAAAAAAAAAAGAAAAACAAAAAGCCATACAATGTGTCTCTCTCTCTCTCTCTCTCTCTCTCTCTCTCTCTCTCTCTCTTCTCTCTCTCTCACACACACACACACACACACACACACACACACACACACACACACACACACACACACACACTGCATCCCTGGATCCCTAGACTAACTTAAAACTCATTATGCAGCCCAGGCCACTTTTAAATCTGTGTCACTCCTCCCGCTTTAGCCTCCTTAAGTGATTGGATTATAGTTGTGAGCCACCACACCTAACAAGATAACAGATTTTTTTTCAGGACAACATCACTTGTGGCATAACATGGTGATCTAGAGCTAAAAGACCCTCGGTAGCGTGGGTATGGTTTGCAATGTGCTTTCTCTGTAGAGTAGTTAGTCTTGTAGTATTGGTGGCCACAAGAATATCTTACCTACTCTATTTCTTCTCCAACTTTCAAGAATATAACATGAAGGAAATTATCATTAAACTGAGGAAGAAAGGGAAGGTGTATGTCAAATTGTTCCATAAGTGTCTGGGACTGTTCATTCCACGGTAAAGCATAGAGCTGGGGGCATAATCGTGTTGTTGTTCCTGAGGTGACTGATATTTAAAACAAAACAAAACAAAAAAATAACAACAACAAAACCATCTATGAAGGAATAGATACTCTCTCACATACTCTTCCAATTCATTTCCAGCACACTAACTACAGAGGTGGAATAAGCATAGACTTGAAGCGCCCTCTCGAGCTGGAACGATGTCAGCAAAGGGAAACCTTTTGGGCACCATATGCAGAAGCATAGTTCAGATGTCCTCGGATTTGCAGTCTCCCGCCTCTGTGTGGCACCACCACAACCAGCTAGGGCGACATTTAATGCTGAAATCACAGACATGTTCGTAGGTTCACAGTCAATAAGCAGCTTACTTAGAAAAGGTAGGCCACAAATACTAAAATAAATACTTATTTTCCATGTAAAGGTATTATCATACACCAACGACATCAAGAAAATTCAGGGAAAGCCTGGCATGGTGACACTCGTTTACAGCACTAGCACTAAGAAGAGTTGAGGGTGGGTTTACTGTGAGTTTGAGGTCTGCATGGGGCACCTACTGAATAACAGAGTGGCCATAGCTACATAGAAAGACTTTTTTATTTTTTAAAGCCTTCAAGGAACCACAACATAAGAAACAAAATAAGACACTATCAGCCAACTACATGCATCTCCTATGCCTGAACATTTGGACAGAATATTCAAAATATCTGTTTTAAGGAAATTTAAAGAGCTTTAAGAAAACACAGAGAAACAGTTTTCTCTTTTTTCTTTTCTTTTTTAAGTAACCCGACAGCTGGACGTTTATTATGAAAGCTGGTGATTTGTTTCTCCTCCCTTCCTGTGTTTTGTGCTTCCTTTATGCCGGTGACTGAACAGGAAAATGGTCAGAAAGCTGTGGCATTTCTGCAAGTTCATCAGCACACATTTGGGAGCCAAAGGCAGAGGTGGAAGATTTCCTATTTGCAACGTGAATTAGGTGTCCCTCAAAATTGTACGTTTTCCCCCTAATTTGTTTACATAATTTAAAACGTATGTACAGAATGACCTTGAAGTATTGATTCATATAGAATCCATAATCTTGAAGACATACACTCCACAATCTTCTAAAAGGGCAGGCCTCAGGCCTTAATCCACTAAGATGGTCACAGCCCTGGGGCGCCTCTGTCTTCTCTGTCTCCGCTGAGGTAACTCAGGAACCCGGCTGCGCCTGCGGCAGAGACCAACAAGGCCTTGCTGTTCCCGGACTGAATCCAGGGTCGAAGCTCCGTACTGGATGCCTGAAATAACTTAATCGTCACGGACTGCTCCGAGGAGTCAGATGTGAGTGAAGTCGGAGGAGAACAAGCGAACTGCCATTCCAGAGAGGACGGGGACTCCCGGAGGCCACAGAGTGACCCCGCCGTCTGTCCAGCTCGGTGCGGTGCGCTCTGTCCTGCGCAGGCCCGAAGCAGCGTCTGGACCCAGCTCTGCTCTGAAATGTGATCCGCCCTCTGCATTGCACCACCGTCTTCTCATCCGTATAAACGTGCACGATCCTGCCTCCTGCTCACTTAGCTCTTAAGGCTGAAGAACAGGGGTCCAGGACCAGAACTGGCGTTTAAGGTTAGAGGGATTAGCTGAGAAACCCATCAGAGATGCTGGCAGGGTCGTTTTCCTTTCAGTACACCCACAAATGTAATAAAAACCTTCCGTAACTGCTGTAGTGTGCAAAAACAACGCGCCCCTTGCTTGCCAGTGTCTGGCAGTGTGGCAGGAGGCCTGGAAGCTGAGGCTCCATTTGTGTTCAGATAACTGCACACGAGGGCACTGAAGACCTCTGGGCCCTCAGAAGCTCCCAGTCCGTCTCTCTTGTGGGTTCCCATCACTCATCAAGTACGTGAGCTTATGTCCTTTGCACGAGAGAGAATAATTCCTTCACTACTCATGGTGAGATCAACAGAATTGAACGACTTAGCATGAGAATAAAAAGGTAGGAAACCTACATCCATCCCAAGTTGTCCTGGATCAAAGACACCAAATCCTGGCCCACGACAGCACCAATTCTCCCTGTTCCATCAATGGTTCCTGTGACAGTCGCCAGAGCATCACTGCGTCCTTGGATCGGCTCTCGGTGACCCAAGTCTGCAGAAATAGCAGAGCTAACTAGGTTGGATGGTCCACCAAAAACAAAAAACAAAACAAAACAAAACAAAACAAAACCAAACAAAAGAAAACCAAACCGCCCTGTAATGGTCACTGATGGACGTGTTTGGAGAGCGACTGCACCCAACAAGGGACCCAAAGCCAGGAACCGGCTGAGGCCCAGCACAGGTGGCCTCCAACACTGTACCAAATGGACAATTTGTCAGCTTTGGCTTTCGTCCACACCAAGTTGTTACTCAGGTAAGAGGGCAACCGGAGGTAAAAGGAAGACCTTTAGAGTAATTCAGTAGCTTCAGGCAGGCAGTGTGAGTATGGTTGACTCCAGGACGGCATCAAGCATGAAGAAAACTTAGCGCCTTCGCTTGGATGACAGCCCTGTCCCCCTGGATCGAGGCTCACGGTTACCCTCATTCTCGGCACCATTAGTGAGTGGCCTCTGTGACTCTTCTTCCAAGCTCTGCCTCGATGGGAGACCAAGTCCGAGGAAGACGACAACCCCTCCAGCAAACTGCACAGACGCGGTCATCGCAATGGCAGCCTCGGAACACACGATGAATCCAGGCTCCTTCCCGAAACATTGCCCGCCGAAGCGCAGAGACCGAAGACCGCTCCGCCACCAGCTTCCCCCACACAGCGCCAGCCGCCGGACCGCCCCGCCGCAGGCCGCGCACACCCCGCAGGCCCCAGTCCAGCCACTCCTTAGGGAAGCGCAGCCCAAGGCAAACACCGCGGACGCAGGAGAGCACAGGACCCATCGCAAACTCAGCCGACGCCACGGACTAAGAGGCCGAGTATGGGAGACCAGAAAACAGTATTTAGTGCCCCAAGGCCAAGAGTGGCTTCCTCTGCGCTGGGAAGCAGGTGGTTGCTGCTCCAGATCTCTGCAGGCCAGGTCAACTGACGCGTTTAGGGCCCACTGCCTGGAAATACTGATTTTCCTGACTCACGGAGCAATGAATACCCGAAGAACGAAAGCAAGAACACAGCAAGAACACAGCAAGAACACAGTGATGGCTGAAGCAGGAGACGAGAGCTTCTCTCTGCAAAAATCCTGCCCAGACCATGCTCTTCCCGCCTCCATCTTCACCTGGACCTGAGTCTTCCCAGTGACTGAGTTACATGGTTTCTTCCGTCTGAGATGCGGCGAAGTACAGGCTCTGCTAGACCCCGCCGCCCTCCCCACGCCCCCCCGCCGCCTCCCCTCGCCCCCCCGCCCTCCCCTACCCCCCCGCCCTCCCCTACCCCCCAGCCGCCTCCCCCCTCTCCCCGGCCGCCTCCCCTACCTCCCCGCCCGCCCCCCCCCCCACCGCCCTCCCCTACCTCCCCCCCGCCTCCCCTACCCCCCCCCGCCCCCCCCTACCCCCCCGCCCCTCCCCTACCCCCCCGCCCCCCCCTACCCCCCGCCCCCCCCCCCCCCACGCCTCCCTCCCCCCACACCGCCCCGACCCCTTGGCCGCCCCAAACCCCTGACCCCCCCCTCCCCGCCAGCACCTCTCCCAGGGCTACGGTTTTTCTTTTAGAAAATCTTCTAAAAGATTGAAATAATTTTAAACATATATATTAAAAATGAATAATATATTAATTAAAATATAAAGAGAAGCCAAAGAATACTTCGTAAATGATGTCCCCAAATGGTATGAGCACAGATTTCTCAGCAGAATCCCCACAGCTAGCAGAGATGTTTACAGTAAGGAAGGGGTAATCGTGCTAACCAATCCTATATCCCTCCAAATTGATATGAAGAAATTATATTTCCAGATAAGAAAAATATGAGGGAATATATCTTCACTAGGGCTGTCCTACAGGAAGTGTTCAGCCAGGCATGGAGGTTCATGCTTATGCTTCACCCCTCGGAAAACTGGAGCGGAAGTGACGTATGTTTGAGGCCAGCAAGAGCTACACACGGATTTCTAGGCCAGCTGAGGTTACAGAGTGAGGCTGTCTCAAAAAGGGCAAGGAGATAACAGAAGGAAACCAAAGAAATCTGAAAAGGTATAATAAAAGTAATTGATTTACATTTACATGCAATTTTACATGCAAAATTTGAACCTCCAATGTTGTTAATATGTCATGTAAAGAATTTATATCTTCAGTATAGTCCTGTTTTTAAGATCTAATCAAAACCACTATTTTAACACATTAGGTAAAATGTAGGAAGATGTGATATAAAATCAAATATATGTATTTCAAAAAATAGACATGTGGACTGAAAGTGAGAGGGACAGAATAAATACTTCATGCAAATGGAATGGGAAAAAAGCAGAAGTAATTGAATTAGTTGGGCTTCTCTCATGTCTGTAGCAAAATATCTAACAAAATCAACTTAAGGGAGAGAGGATTTAATTCGGTCTAGAGTTTCAAGAGATATTACAATGTAGCAAGGAAGACAATGATGGCTGAGGCAGCTCAGTCCTAGTAGCAGAAGCAGGAAGCAACACTCACCACTTTTTAGCAGATTAGGCAGAAGCCAGGATGGGAGTGGACAGGGTGAAGACTCTCAGATCCCATCCCTAGCAGCCTATGTCTGCTATAGATCACAGGTTCGACAACTTCTCCAGCTGTGAACCAAGGGTTTAAACAGTTTAGCTTGAAGTGGACATTTTATATTCGAACTGTAACAATAACCCTATATAAGATGGTCTTTTATTTAAAAAACATGAAAATGATACGCAAAATAAAAATTGAAGCTGGAGTTACCTCAGAGAAAGGAGCCTCCCTTGAGGAAATGCCCATATGAGACCCAGCCGTAAGGCATTTTCTCAATTAGTGATCAAGGGAGGAGGACCCAACCCATTATAGGTGGTGCTGTCCCTGGGCTGGTGGTCTTGGATTGTATAAGAAATCAAGCTGAGCAAGCCAGGGGAAGCAAGACAGTAAGAAACATCCCTCCATGCCTCTGTGTCAGCTCCTGCTTCCTGACCTGTGTGAGTTCCAGTCCTGACTTCCTTGGGCCATGAACAGCCATGTGGAAGTGTAAGCTGAATAAACAAACCCTTTCCTCCACAACTTGCTTCTTGGTCATGAAGTTTGTGCAGGAATAGGAACCCTGACTAAGACAATGACCACTATTTTATCAACGATAGTGCTTGATTTTTTTTAACCGTAGTACTAGTTAGTTCTCGACTAACTATAATCCTAATGTGTTTAATCTTTAAGAAGATTCACGAGTGTGACTCCCGGCAGCTTGTTACCTGCTATGAAAACCGTGGAGGTGGAAGAAGAGTACGTGGAGGATTGTCCGGAATTGGCTCCCATTGAGACCAACCACCAAGAAGAAGAGGAAAATCTTGACTTCATCATTAGGATTCCAGTCACAATTGTCACCGAGTATTTAGGAGCTGGAAAGACAACACTTCTGAACTACATTTTGACAGAACAAAATAATAGAAAAGTAGCAGTGATTTTTAAAGAATTTGGAGAAGGGAGTGCAGCAGAGAAATCCTTAGCTGTCAGTCAAGGTGGAGAACTCGGTGAGGAGTGGCTGGGACTTAGAAACGGTTGCCTCTGCTGTTCACTCAAGGACGGTGGCCTTGGAGCTGTGGAGACCCTGACGCAGAAGAAGGGCAAGTTTGATTCCTTAGAGACCACTGGGCTAGCAGATCCTGGTGCATGTTTTGGGCAGATGCTGAGTTAGGGAGTGATGTTTATCTTGATGGTATCGTAACTCTCGTAGACTCAAAATATGGATTAAAACATTTAACTGAAGACCCGATGGCCTTGTCAATGAAGCCACCAGGCGAGTTGCTTTGGCAGACACGATTCTCGTCAATAAAACAGACTTGGTTTCAGAAGAGGAGCTAAACAAATTAAGGACAACTATTAGATCAATAAATGGACTGGGAAACGTTTTAGAAACTCAAAGATCAAGAGTTCATCTCTCAAATATATTAGATCTTCATGCCTATGATGTTCTCTCCTGTCTAAGTTTGCAGAACAAACCCCAGCGTGTGTCGCCAGCACCGCACCTCGATCAGAGAATTGTTACAGTCACAGCTGAAGGGCCAGGAGGTGCCGAGGAAGAGGGCGGAAATGTATTATCCTGGGGAAAGGAATGTGAAAAACAAGGATGGCGGCTGCAGGGAGGTCATTCGGCTAAGGGCACCGGTGTCTATCAAAGCAAACACAGCGAATGGCTGTGCAGGGCATCCATGGAGGGAGCTGGAAGGAGGGTGCGGAGAGACCGTGTCTGCTGGTCTTTATTGGTGAAACTTTAGATGAGGATATTCTTCAACAACTCTTCATCACCGCTGTGGCAGAGGCAGAGGAGCAAAGGACAACGCCAGGCAAGGATGCAGTTTGTCCACCACAGGAGGAGCTGTTTCTTACCCAAAACTGACAAGGGAAACAAAGATCAGTTTCCTGCTAGAGGTATTTAAGTCCTGCATTCATTACCTCGGTTGTGAATTGGGAGTGTACTTTACGATAGTATTTATTCTATAAAAACTCATAAGATTTTAGTAAATTATTATAAAAACATCTGATGTTCATAAACTATGTCATTTGGAGGTTTTTTGTTTTTTGAGGAAAGTATTTCACAAGAATTCCAGAATTTTCTTTGATGCTTAAGCTTGGCTGCTGACGACTAATCCATCATTATTTGTAAAAATGATGGCAAACTTTAACATTTTTCATTTTCTCTTAAAAACTTCAGATAATTGCTGAGATACAATGATTGCATTGATGGTATCAAAAAATTATTGTCATTGTATTTTTAAAAAGTTTCAACTTTATTTTTATGTTATGCGTGTGGGTATTTCGCCTGCATGTATGTCTGTGTATGTTATGTGTGTGGGTATTTCGCCTGCATGTATGTCTGTGTATGTTATGTGTGTGGGTATTTCGCCTGCATGTATGTCTGTGTATGTTATGTGTATGGGTATTTCGCCTGCATGTATGTCTGTGTATTCTGCACATTCAGTGTCTGAGGAATCCAGAAGAGGGCACTGGATCCCCTGGAGCTGACGTCACAGACGGCTGTAAGTCTCCATGTGGTTGCTGGGAATTAAACCCAGGTCGTCTGGAAGAGCAGCCAGTGCTCTTAACCACTGAGCCATCCCTTCAACTCTGTCGTTGTGTTTTTAATAAAATGAGTTTTTAATGTTCCTGAAGAGTCAAAGAAATTAAACCATCTCTTACAACCAGTGATAGTGTGATGGTACTTTGGCTCTTTGTTCCGTATTATGCTTAGAAGATTATAATCGTTGAACTTTAAACTTTGGTTTTATGGCTGGCATTAAATTCATCTTGCTTATAAAAAAAGAAAGAGAAGATTCATGAAAGGATGGAAATCTACAGGTTTCTATTACTTTTATAATATATCTTGGTATAGGAGATATAGATAATAACTTTATAGATATTATATAGATATTATAGATTTTATATGTTGTAGATATAGATATTAACTTTTATGACATATCTTGGTCTAGGTATAATTCCCAGAACTCCAATAAAGAAACTAACTCACTCATAAAACTTGAACTTGAATTTGCATATCCAAATTACAATTACTTAATTACAAATCACAAATTACTTAAATCCCAAAATGATTTTGCAGAATTTCATTCTAAACCAGGCAGACAGTTTAGAAATTGTTAAGATAACACAAAATGACTTAAAAAGTTTTCCAGAAGAGTTATTCCAAGCAGGGTTCAAGAAAGTTTCCTGGTGGCTCACTCTTGGAATATTTTTGTATTTTATAGCCAAATCAATTAGACTTCCAAGGACATTGGACAGGTGTAGCCATTCTATGCACAGTAGACATATACATTGAATAAAGTAACACAAGGCTTTAGATCTTCCCTTGCCCATGTTAGGGGCTTATGTATGCAACTAAACAGAAATAAACTAATCTTTAAATGGATATTCAATTCTGGTGGTTTGTCTGGCACAGCCAACAAATAAATACACAGAAGGAATTCCATACGGTGAAGCGAACGTGATCTATGTTTGAAGTTAGCAATTTATTTACTGGTGTCTTGAGTGGTGGATGACAAGTGTGCCTATTTCCAACATTTTCCAATTTTTATCTCTTCCTTTTTGAGTCTTCAGATTACTACGACTCGTCATCGCACCTTTGTTCGCAACGGAAATGGTTACTTCTTTAAGTCCGGTCCTATCACAGTGAACTATGATCCCTCTACTATGACCCGAGCCAAAACCATAAACAATTACATTCGAACACTGCTGAACTATTTTTATTATCTGAACTTTGAATTGATTTTCTTTAGTGAGTCCATTTCATGAAAAGTCTCGTTTTCGTTACAGAGCACATTTTGGCGTCTCGGTGTGGCCTCCTAGGCGCTATCACCGCAGCCTGCCTGGTACGGGTCTCTTCGCAGAAGTTTGAAGCACTCGTGTCACCGCTGTTCACTAGTGCATGTTATGCACCAATGTCCTTTGAACATTAAGTGGTTTCATCGTAGAATAACAAACGGTATAAAGAACGTGTAAAAAAGTATCCAATTAATTGTGACTTTTGGATTCTATACTGAGACCAAACCAGTCACTATGACGGTGACAGGATGTCTAGGCTTTTGATCAATTTTCAAAGCTGAGAAGTTGACCCAAAAGCTGCTGTGTGTTTAATTTGGCCGAGAGTTGTCTATGTATTAACTTGATGTGTGAATACACTGTAACCTAATCATTAACACAAAAGCCCTCCCTAATCCAGTCCCTCCACAGTTTCACCCACTGCTATCCAAAAAATATTACACTTAAAATCCTAAAAATGAGCAATTCGTAAGTTTTAAGTAATTTTCATTCTTCGTATTGTTTTGTTCTATTTTACTGATACATTTGATTAATATTAATTATCTATTTGATTTGATTGAGAGGTGCTTAGAAGCTAGTAAAGCACAACTCTGACTTGTCTGTGAGATTATTTTCATAGTCAATTCTATCATGGAAGTTCTGACTTAATTAATCAATGGCTTCAAAGATTCAAAATTTGAAGGCAACGTTTAACTGGGAAGTCACGAATTGGGTAAACGTGCTAAGTTTGGAGTTGGGCACCAAGGCTGTTGCTTTAAAGGATAAACCTTGACCCCAGCTTGGTCTCCCTCTCTGTCCTTCTTGGCCATTATGAAGTGCACGGCCCCCGCTGTATACACAATAATCTGCGTTGTTTTAGGCCCAAAACATTGGATCCAGACAACCACGTACTGAAACCTTTGAAACTGTGGGCCAAAGTGAATCTTTTCTTTTTAAAACTCTTCCCCTCAGGTTGCTGCTGTTACAGCGGTGACAAATGTGACTGATATGTACAGTTCTGAACTTACATAGAAACTACACGGAGTATCTGACATCCACGGAGCCTTGGAGTGCGTCTTTCGGAGGTAAAGGGGGACGACTGTAGTCATTTCTCTCTCTCCTGCCAGCCAAGGCTCAGTCAGCTACAGGCTGCAAACTGCTCAGAAAATCCCTGAACAGCACGGACCTCAGGCTGTAACCAAGCACGCTAACTTTGTCCATCGTTTTCACGTTTTATTTGTAAATACCGTTTGGCCATGGTGTGGGTGGAGCTCTCTGAACCTTTCTTGATCCTCAGGGCTGCCAGATTCACGAATTGCCCCTCAATCAAATAAAGTGTTCTAGATTTATCTAATCCTCTTATTTTAATAATTTTAAATACCTTTTGACGGATACAAATTCAAATCAGAATATATAGCTTAAACGTCTCAAGAACTTTTAAGGTTTGAGTAGAATTAAAAAGATAATTGAAACTTCAATTCAATGCTGATAAAACTAAGTTGTCAAGGCAGAAATAATAATAATAGTCACAAACAATGATTCCCACGCATCGTTTGTCCAAGAGACGGTGGTAATTCGGCCTAGATCAGGAGTTGGTGAATTATAAACCATAGGCCTAATCCTGTCTCCTGTTTCTGTAGATAAACTTTTACTAGAACATCTCCACACACAGTCACTTACGCATTTTCTGTGATCTATGGCTATTTCTGATTTATAAAAGTAGAATTCAGTTGCAGACAGATTGTGTAAATCTCACAAGCAGCTGAAAATACTTACTCTATGGCTCTTTACAGAAAAATAACTCCTACCCCTGGCTTAGACGATAAGCAGCAAAGGTGAGGATAAGTGAACGTGCTTATTATATTTTGAAGGTTGAACATAAACAAGCTTAGTATATTCTATGAAGAGAAGAAAAATATATTTGTCTTTTTTTTAGACAGGTTTTTATTATGCAGAAGCGACTAGCCTCAGATTCATGATGTTCCTGACTGGGCTTTCTTAGTGCTGAGATTACAAGTAAAATCATGCCCAGCTCTTCCTAGGCTTTAAGCCATCCATCTACTCACTCACTCCTAAAATACACTGTGTCATACACTATATGCGTTATACACACACACACACACACACACACACACACACACACACACACACAGACTCACACACACACACACAGACACACACACACACACACACACACACACACACACACACACACACACACACACACACACACACACACACACACACACACACACACACACACACACACACACACACACACACACACACACACACACACACACAGACACACACACACACACACACACACACACACACACACACACACACACACACACAGACACACACACAGACACACACACACACACACACACACACACACACACACAGACACACACACACACACACACACACACACACACACACACACAGACACACACACACAGACACACACACTCACACACTCACACGCACACATCAGAGAAGCCGACAAAGGAAATTATCTCGATGCTTACTTTCTTTTCTTTATTTTTCTTCTTTTCTTTTTTCCTCCTTTGAGGCAGGGTCTCTCTACGTAGCCCTGGAGAGTCTAGAACTTGGTATGTAGACCAGGTTGGCCTCCAACTCACAGTGATTCCCCTGCCTCTACCTTCCAAGTGCTGGGATTAATGGCATGTGTCCCCACACCTAGCTTCAAAGTTTAGTTTCTAACAGTAAGAACTGAGTAAAACTGAGGGATCAATAGTACAAAGAAGAGAAAAATAAACTTTCCTTCTATCATTCATTTATTATTGATCAAGTTGCACCTGGGCTCTGTGTTTCCTGGTTGTTCATACTTCTCTCTTTTCAGTCACTAAGATGTCCATTCCCACACGGCATGGCAAGCCCTGCCTTTACATGTATGGTCTCTTTTTAGTCATGATAGTCTTGTGAGAGAGATGTTATTATTACACCCATGTATGAAATAGGAAATTGAAGCTTAGAGAAACGAAGCCTTTGACCAAAATTGTACGCGTGCTCCACAAAACAGCATTCAAAGCATCTACTTTTCCTCCCTTTTCTCTCTGTGCCTGGGCAGCATCGCGTACCAAAGGCGCCCCGGTCACCACTGCTAAGGCACGGGTTTACAATGGTTATATTTCTATCCCGTGTACTATTTTCTTGAAGCTCTTTGCACGGTTTATTATTTAAATGGTGTCAAATATCTAGAGCCGATGAATGTATTTTGTTAAAAGAATTCTTTTTAGATTTTTACGGTGTTTTTATTGTAGCTCCCATTGTATATTACTTACTTAGGTTTAATCTCAGCTTGGAAAGGTAACCTCCATATGATGTTGGGATCGTTTAACCTATCTGTGCCTTACCCCTAGGTGCAAATAATACAATCTGTCTTAAATGTTTACTATAAAACAGGTCAATATTTGGCAGATAGTAAAAGTTTCATAAATGTTCTCTGCTAGTATAATGCAGAACTTCTCTGACTTAAATAAACTTTACCAACTTCTTGTCTTTATATTTATCGACTCCATCTTAACCTTCACTGATCTTGTTCAGTACGGTTAAGCTCCTTCATATTACTAGACACTGGATCATGCTTTCCTTCTCTCTGGAATGTTCTTTTTCCTATTTGGTCACCATTGATTTTTATTCATTAAGCATAAAATTATCAGGGCGTAAACTATGTCCTGGCTTTGATCATCAGTTTTTACCCAGAAATCACTGCAAAGTTTGACGTCTAGTAGACTCCATAATTGTTGCATGAACGGATACCAGTTAGATTAAATCTAGATTTTTTCATCTTATTTAGTTATTCTTCTTAGCACTAATTCACATTTTTGGTATAATCTTTAGTGTGCATATTCAGTGGTCTTAGGCAATTATTGACAAATAGTACATCCTAGGCTTGGTAACCACATTTGAAAAATAAAAACTTTCTGCTTTCAAAGGGCTGCTTGTTCACCGCACAGAAGAAATATGCAGAAAGAGAAACGAGAATCCAGAAGAAGTGGTAGATAAGGCATACGGAGTCAATGAAAAAGAACACAAATTTATATAGAAGCGACTGAGGAGTAACAGAGGAAAACCGAAACTGAGTTTTAAAAAGAGACTATGATTTTTCCAATGAACAATTACAGATAGGAAGAATCTCAGGATAAAATGATAGAGGAATATTAGAAAGACTCTGTCATAATGAAAGCTTTTACTTCTTCTGTAGATGTTGAGTCCGAAGAAGTATTTTCCTCTGTACTTGGTGACAGATTATTTCATGCTCCATCTCTTAATTTTTCTAGTATGCATTATTATTAAATTTCGTTCACACCAAGTGTTTATTTCCTGCGGTTTATTCCCCCTTTAAAGCTAACTATGCTAGCAGTGCAGCTGGGCCTTTGATGCAAAATGCTCACCCGAATCTGTGGAAATGCAACCGTGCAAGGACAGTGGAAGAATTTCAGTTCTTACGAAACCTCAGTAAGATGCCATTAATAAAAACACAGACAAGAGATTGCAGAACACAGAGGCAGGCAGGCAGGCACTGTAACAGCCCGGCTTTCCCGGGTTTGAGCTGCACATTTGCTCAGTGAAGACTGCGGACTTGGTCTTCTGCACCCGTGAGACCGGAAGGAGCGGGGCGGGGCTTAAGTCCTCCGCGGGGCGGGAGCGGCCGGGGGAGGGGAGCGGGGGGAGGGGAGCGGAGTCGGACGGCCGCGGGGAGGGGGCAGAAGGACCGAGGAGGCTGCACCGCACCAAGTCTTTGCTTGCGTTTTCCTCCGCAGACCTCCGAGCCGTGACTTCCAGCGCAGGTAGGGCAGCCCCTCGGGTCCGGGAAGGGTCATGGTCGGTGGCCGGGACCCGCAGCTCCCAGTCTTGTGCTTTGGGGTCTGGCACCGGGCAGGGGCGGTGGCTGCACCGATCCCCGCCCCAGGGTGATGGTGCTCGCCTCACACTGGCTGCGGAGGACACCCCAGCCTTGCAAGGCCCTCCTCACGGTCCGTGCCAGTTCTGCCACCCACCCTTCCTGGAGGTCAGCGTGGGGCCGGGGGCTGACACTGAGAGCTGGAGCAGCCTGGGCTAAGAGTGACCCCCAGGCTGCCTTCCCAATGTCCCCGACCAGGGTGTACCCTGTGCCAGCCGCTCTCAGAGCAAGGCTGTCGGTGTAGCTTGTAGGAGGGAAGTGAGGCTGGAGACGTTTGTTTCTTTCTGTTCTGAAAAAGCAATTCTGAAGAACTTAAAAAACTATTGGAAATGGCAATCTTTCGTGCACGAGTTGAAAGTTAACTCTGAATAGTGCTCATGTGGATACTTTATTAGTAAAGGATTTTAAACAAAAATTATTGTCCAAAATGTCATTTATGCGTTGAATGAACATAATACACCACCAGCAAGTTTTATAGAAACAAAATAGTTGGAGATTCTACTGTGTAATTACTGAACAAAACTGCTGATCTCTCCGACTTAGGAACAATGTATTGATCCATCTTCATATGGTGGTCTTATGTTTTTGTTGCTTTTATTTTATAGTTTGCTTGTCAGGGTACAGTGTAGTTAAAGTTTAAAAGTAGTCAATTTAACAGGAGGTGACTGCAAAGGAGAAATATAAGCCCTATGGACCAAGTCTTCCTTTGTTATAGAACAACCATGAAAAGAAAACATGATTTACCACAATAGTAAAAGAAGTCATGCATTGCTTCATAAGCAGTGTGATGAATGCGCACTGTAGTGGCAGAGTCCGGGGACGACTACCATGTGTTTGCTTCTCCTGGTTCTTTCTTGGAAACACAGACTGGCAGGTGGATCACTTGCTTGTCTTAGTGTCTGTCCCAGGCGTCTCACAGTCCTACTCTGCCCCTGCTCCTCATCTCTGAGAATTGGCAGCAAAATATCCATTCCGTGTCTTCACTGTTTCTGGCAGCTGCTTTCTGCCTTTCGGATCTGGGCATTGAGGAATAAACTTCTGGATCAATAAACCTCTCTGCTCTTAGGATTTTTTTTTACCTGGTGACCAGAGATGCACCAGGTGAGTCCCACGGTGACCTTTTATACAGCACCAGGCCCTCCTCATGCTCATCCTCTAACCCTAACCCTAACCCCATGGAAAGACTGACTGCAGCTGAGAATCTTAGGGAAACCCAGCCCGGGCCACGCCTGTGGATTCCAGGCAAGGAGTGGCTGATTTTGAAGGCGATGGAAGAAAAGGAACCGGTGGCTTCTCAGATGGTCTCAGGGGGATTCTGCTGAACATCTATCGATGGCTTTGAAAGTGACTGTAGGCTTGGTCGTTACCAGAACCCAGTGGTGACTGCGTTGTTAGCCACACTTATTCTGCATTGATCTCCCTTCCCGTATTTCTCACACCTTGTTTAGTTGTGAACGCCTACTCTGTGATGTAGGCCAACCCACGTGATGCCCTTAGGAGTAGAGATGAGCAACATAGGAGGGAGACAGGAATTGACTTTAAACCTGCTCAGCTATGAGGATCCTTACCCTTCTCATTCATGCTTCTAACCAGTATGGAGTCTTGTCGCTTCCATATCATGACTATTTTAAAAATCAATCCATTTCTCTCCCACCCTCCAGATTTCAAGCCAGCAAAATGTAATCAACTACATTATGTTCATGTATACTTATATCAAAACTCCTCTTTATAATTTAATTCCTTGAGTACCTAACGGTGTTTTATTTCCTGCTTGGTTATGTTTTTATTTTTGTTTTTATTATTACTTATGTAACTTTATGTTTAATGTTTTGCCAAACTTTTATGAAAGGACTGCACCATTTTATATTCATCAGAACCACATAATCTACCATTGGTGTATTAGAATTTTAAACTATTTCACCTCCTCAATACAATTTTTCCTTTTCAAAAACAATTGTAGTTTTTCTCGTTGTGTGAAGCAGTATGCAAACAGACATGTAGATCAATGGAATAGAACAGAGGCCCCAGAAAGAAACATCTAACATTTGCCAAAGGGACCAAAAGCACTTACATTGGAGAAAAGACAGCATCGTCCACAAAAAGTGCTAGAAAAACTGCATGTCCACACATAGAAGAATAAGATTAGATCCACATCTCTCCCCCAGTATGAAAATCAAGTCAAAGTGAACCAAAGACCTTATTACAGAGCCTGAAAACTCTTAAAATTGCCGGAGAAAACAAAGGGAAATCACATCAGGCTGTTGGTCTAAGTCAGGACTTTCTGAAAAGGACTCCAGCGTAACTCCGGGCATTGGCGGTAGGATTACGTGAAGCGAGCCATGCTGTGTTGAGAAGACCTTTTTTCTTAGTGTCCTCTATCTTTCTGGTTCTCTCTTTCCACTTCCTCCTCCTCAGGGTTCCTCGAGGGGAGGTATTGGATGGACTGAATGTTCTGAGGTCTCTCGCTTTTTGCATTTTGTCTGGCTGTGGGTCTCTGCGTTTGTTCCCATTGTTCCTGCAAGAGGAAGCTTCTCTGATGATGGCTGAGCAAGACGCTGCTCTACGAGTGTAGCAGAGTGTCATTAGGAGTAACTACACTGTCATTTACGCCAGTAGTATTTCCTTTTACGCTGAGTCCATGAGCTGTCTGGTCTCTCAGGTGTGGGTTCCATCTCATATACTGGTTGGTCACTCCCACAAGCTGTGCCACCATTGCTCTAGTGTATCTTCCAGGCAGGACGCCACTGTAGATCAAATGGTTCGTGGCTGAAATGGTAATACATTTATCTTTTGGTAACGTGCAGGGTGCCTTCCTGTACCAAAGAGATTAGCATGTAAGGGTGAAGGTTCTATGTTGGCACCATCTTGACATCTCCATGTTCAATGAGTTGTGTAAGTGTTTGTATTCAGCCATGAGCTTTATTCGAGTTTGTGGAAATCAACTTATTGTCTTGGCAACAGCCTGGCTTGTTTGAGGATTCACATAAGATCCGTTTGGCCAAGAACTCAATTAGATGTAACCCAGCCCCAGGACTGGAAGTTACATTTGGTGATAAGAAATGGCCATTATCTGGTGATTTCCTTTTCATTGCCTTCATTTGTGTTTATATTTTAGGAAGTTTCTACTCTATCAGTGTGATGGTTTGTATATGCTCGGCCCAGCAAGTGGCAGGATTAGAAGGTGTGGCCCTGTTGGAGTAGGTGTGTCACTGTGGGTATGGGTTACAAATCTCTCATCCTAGCAGCCTTCAGATGAAGATGTCGAACTCTCAGTTCCTCCTGCACCGTGCCTGCCTGGGTGCTGCCATGTTTCTGCTTTGATCATAGTGGACGGAACCTCTGAACCTGCAAGACGGTCCAGTTGTTTGGAAGAATGTGGATTCTAGGACTTTGGATTTGGGAAGGGGTGGGGTGCTTTAAATGGGTTATATAATGGGCCATCCTAGTAGGAATGTGGAAGACTTTGTTGCTGAGAGTAATTTGAACTGTGCAGACCTGGCTCAGGAGGTTTCAGTATGTGGCACAGAGACTGGTTTTGTGGTATTTAGGTGAAGACGAGTCTACCTGAGACTAAGGTGAAGAGACTCAGATTAATGGCATTGACAAAGGAAGTCTCAGAAATATCCATCATAGACTTTGTTCTTTGGTTAAGTCTCACGAAGAGCATTTTAAACAAGCATAGCAAGCTGAGAAAAAAAATGTAAAATCTATGGTTCTAGTATTAAAGGGGCACCAGGAAGTGAAATGGAGCTGAATCCTGTGTTCAAGGATATTAAACTCAATTAAGGGAGTAGTGACCTGGGGCAAGATCCCACCCAGCTAAATTTACATCCAGGCATGGTAGTGCAAGCCTTTAATCCCAGGAGATAAAGCCAAACAGATCTCTGAGTTCAGGGCCAGCCTAGAACAGAGCAAGTTCTAGGTGAAGAAAAACTTAAATCCAGGCTTAGTGTCACACACCTTTAATGTTTAGAAGACAGGCATGCAGATCTCTGAGTTAAAACTCAGTCTACAGAGCAACTTCCAAACAAGCTTAGGCAGTGAAGAAGGTGGAAAACAAAGCTGGTGATAATGTAATAGAAGGAGGGGGCCATATTCCAGCCCCAGCAAGCAGCAGGACATGGCAGCTTCAGCCATGTGGCTCTGGCTTTAGAGTCTAGAATACAAGGGAATACTGGACACCTGATGCTGGAGCTAAGAAATTAGCAGTGATTGAGAAGAGACCAGCATCGCTGAGGTGAAATCTTATGGGGAGTGTTTTTCTGAGAACACAAAGGAGCTCTGTCCCAGAGATAGCCTAGGTTGTACCTCATGCTGCAGCTGGACTTGGTAATGGGTAAGAGTCACCCGGGTGGTACTGACTTTGAAGGCATGAAGGGGTCATAAAGAACAACTGAGGTTTGACACTGTGAAAGGCCATGGAAGGCCACTGGTGAAGGGGTAGCTTCAGTTGCAGTTGATGGCCCAGGACTGAAGGGGTCATGCAAAGGATTCGAAGCTTGGCACCATGAAGAGGGCCTATGAGAGGCTATTGGTGAAGCCTAGTTGCAGCAGAAGACCCCAGAGTTTTGGAGACGCCGGTACCATGGGATGATCATTAAGAACAGTAGCAGCAGTGGAGTGGATCAACTTGAACCCAGAATGCTACAGAGGGCAGAGCTGGAGAGGTGACACCAGCCCTTATGAGGAGCCCAGAAGAGCATGTCTGGGTCCCAGATTTTGAAACAAGAAGCTGTAACATTGACGCTGCCTTGAAGACCCCAAGATTTTCCAGCCAGATCCGTGGAATTCCTGTCAAGGAAATCTTCTAACAGGGAGTAGAACCAGCCCACAGGAAAGAACTTTGTTGCAGTCAACAAAGAAGAAAAAGCAATCGGAGACCTGAAGACGGCTTTGATGTCAGCCTTGAAGGTGCAGAGTTTGGAGTTGACCCAGATGGTTTCCTGTCTTGTTTTGGGAATTACAGTTAAGTGTTTGGATGAATCTTAGTGGGAACTTTGAACTTGGGACTTTTAACGTTGTTGAGACTGATAAAGACTATGGGGACTTATGAATTGGAAATGTACCCTCTTCTCAGCACCTCATGGTACCTTCTCCAAAACTGACCATATGATCAGTCACAAAACAAGATTCAACCGATACAAGAAGATTGACATAATCCAGTGCATCCCATCAGATCAGCAGGGACTAAGGCTAGACCTGAGTAACAACAAAAACAACAGAAAACCCAGGCACCCATGGAAACTGAAGAACTCTCTACTCAATGATAACTTGGTCAGGGAAGAAACAAAGAAATTAAAGACTTCTTGAATTCAATGAAAATGAAAGCCCTACATACCCAAACTTAAGGGACACAAGGAAAGCAGTGATAAGAGGAAAAGTGGTAACAATGAAAACTCATAGCTCTGAGTGTCTGCAAAAGAAACAGGAGAGAGCATACATCAGCAGCTTGACAGCGCACCTAAAAGCTCTAGAACAAAAAGAAGCAAATACAACCAGGAGGAGTAGAAGGCAGGAAATAATCAAACTCAGGGCTGAAATCAACCAAGTAGAAACAAAAAGGACCATAGAAAGAATCAACAGAACCAAAAGTTGGTTCTTTGAGAAAATCAACAAAATAGATAAACCCTTAGCCAGACTAACGAGAGGACACAGAGAGTCTGTCCAAATTAACGTAATCAGAAATGAAAAGGGAGACATAACTACAGAATCAGAGGAAATTCAAAAAATCATCAGATCTTACTATAAAAGCCTATATTCAACAAAACTTGAAAATCTGCAGGAAATGGACAATTTCCTAGACAGATACCAGGTACCGAAGTTAAATCAGGAACAGATAAACCAGTTAAACACCCCCATAACTCCTAATGAAATAGAAGCAGTCATTAAAGGTCTCCCCAACCAAAAAGAGCCCAGGTCCAGACGGGTTTAGTGCAGAATTCTATCAGACCTTCATAGAAGACCTCATACCAATATTATCCAAACTATTCCACAAAATTGAAACAGATGGAGCACTACCGAATTCCTTCTATGAAGCCACAATTACTCTTATACCTAAACCACACAAAGACCCAACAAAGAAAGAGAACTTCAGACCAATTTCCCTTATGAATATCGATGCAAAAATACTCAATAAAATTCTGGCAAACCCATTCCAAGAACACATCAAAACAATCGTCATGATCGAGTAGTGATCCCAGGGATGCAGGGATGGTTCAGTATGTGGAAATCAATCAATGTAATCCACTATATAAACAAACCAAAGAAGAAAACCACATGATCATCTCATTGGATGCTGAGAGAGCATTTGACAAACAAAATTCAACACCCCTTCTTGATAAAAGCCTTGGAAAGATCAGGAATCCAAAGAATATACGTAACTAAACATTTTTAATAGCAATATTTTGAAATGTTTTTCTGGCATTCTGCTATTTCTTTATCTTTGTTTTCAGTTCTTGAGGATTTCTGGAGGTTTGTCTTATTGAAAATCTTTTTGTGTTTCTTTGATATTTTGCACATCTGTTAAGATGGGTGTATCCTTCAGTTTCATTTCTTTTCTCTATTCTTCTTTATTGTTCTGCTTAAGATAGCCACCACTATTTAGCATGGGAAAGTAAATAGTATCATCACAATTATTTAACCACAGTTTCAATATTTTAATGTAATATAAATATTTTTGTAGTTCACTTATACCAGCAGTATGAATCAAAAGTAGAGAAGCCAGGATACCGCTAAGATATATGTAGTTTCAAGACTTTTTAAAGTAAAGGATCTTTGTAGTAAAAATTTTGCAAGTTTGGTTTCTTTTAAAAGCATAGAAATGTTGTAAGAATTTTTTATTTTTTATTTTACCAACCAGGGTTTTAATATAAATAAAACCGGTATAGGAAAACAAGAACCATGTAAGCCAGTGGTGGGAGGAAGGGCTCGTTGGTTCAGCCAGTTCTCCAAATAAAAACAGATTCATAGTAAGCTCCTGTGTGGGTGTGGCGGATGTTTGTCAAGCTGGGAATTGACTAAGGATAGACCCTGGGCTCAGAGGGGGAGAGCAAGGTTCCTCACTATTAAAGTAGCACCTAGGTGTGATAGGGTCCTGTCCCAGCAGGGGAAGCTTTCACCAGACCTTCTCCTTGGGATAAGTAGTGGCTGCCCAGGCCTGCTGGGCTGGGGGTTGGCACAGGCTCTGCTTACCCATTAGGGTGCCTGTAGGAAGAAGGGGTCACTGCTTCACCACAGAACCTGCTCCAGCCCTAGGAGACCTTAAGCTGGTCCTAGATTCACTCAGTGTTTCCAGCAGCTGTGCAGATGCCGCATCCTTGGCCACCTCACGCCCATCCTGCCGATCAGAGGTCAGCACAACCCAAATGAGGCCACTGAAAGGCACTGGATGCCCAGGGACCAGAACTTGGTACCAGAGGCGATGCCAGGCGACAGGCCCTGTTCCTAAACACTTGGTCAGGGACACTGGGCTGCCTAGCACAGTAGTTGCAGAGCAGCCTGAGCCCCTTGGGACCCCAGCTTGTCCCTGGCCTGGGGTAGTTGCTGACATCTGGCCGTAGACACCGCAGTGAGTGAGGGACCCGCAAGCTGTTGGCGCAGGTGCTGCTTCAGGTCAGCCACCTGCTCTCCACAGAAGCGTCACTGCCCTTTTTGGCCACAGCAGCAGCTCGGTGAGTGCTAAACTCCAGTGCAGTTGGAGAGGGCGCAGACCCAGGGCTGGGTAGCAGCAATGTCTCCTGCAGGCAGGGACCGAGCGGTTGCAGGGCGAGCATCAGTTCAAGCTAAGAGGGAGCCGATCCACCGTCAGCTCGCACTTCTCGGGACCAGGAGCTGGCAGGAAGGCTGCAGCTGGTGGTGGTGCAGCGATGCATTGGCGCCCTGGACACCGCTGTAGCGCGCATAGGCAAAGCCCGGGTTCAGGCCACTAAGGTCATCATAGGCGGAACTCATAGGGGCGTCCCACGCGCTGCAAGAGTGGGGTCAGCTGGTGCTCGTGCACGTCCTGCGGTGTCGTCCGATGAACGCCTCGGACCCTGACGGCGGCGGGCTGCCCACCCAGCCGTACTTCCTGGCCAGGCGGATGCCGGTCTCCCTTACCCACGCCTCCGGGGCTGCCTTGTTCTCTGGATTCACCCTCTCACACCATTGCTCACACCCCGGTGCATAGTTTCCCCCAAAGTCTTGCAGTTCATGTTTTTGTTTTAATCCCAGGTGTGGAACACGAGACTGCTGTGTAGCAGGCGATCATGGTTGCCTCATGCATGGGCCAGCAGGGGCTTGACTGACTGAGGATAGTTTTTGTCATTGTGTGATGTTTGGAATTTGGGGAACTTTTCAGAGGGAAAATAAATGCTAGGGCCCAAGAGAGGGGTTGTTGGCTGTTCAAGGCTTGGCTGTAGCTTGTTGTTAGCAGCTGTGGTCAAAGAAGAAACAAAAGAAGAAAGAAATTAGATTAGGGATTCTCTCTCCACTCTCTGCGCTCTCGTTTCTCTCCAGTCTACCGCATAGGATGTGAAACTGAGAGCTGGTGGTGGGATAAAGGGTGGGAAAAAGAACTCACAAAGTAGTAAAAGACCAGCTATAGGTCTTGATAATTAAATGAAAAGAAGAGAGAATGAGTAAAGGAAAAACAAAGAGATGCAATAAAAATGAGAAGGGAAAGCATGTAAGTCAGAGGTATGAGAGGAAATAGAGACAATACTTATAGAATAGGTGCTGAAAAATAAGTCATAAAACCCCACCCAGTCGAGTTAAAAGCTAAAACACAATCATTAGTTGAAATGTAAAACTCAAAATTAAGAAAAACAAAAATATGAAATGAAGCAAAGATAATGTCATCAGTCAATATTCACTTTTTGGTGGATCTTGACTCTGCCTCCTGAGTGCTGGGACTAAAGGCCAACACGCCCTGCCTTACAATTAGAATTTTAAAGAAAATTGTAGGACCAAGTATAAATACTCAAACGCAAAAAGGAAATACATTAAATCAAAGCTTACTTAGATCGTCTTAATTGCATACTGGACAGAAACTAAGAGGACATAATAAATAGAAACTATCAAAATTGAATAATAGAAAAAATATGATGGAAAAGGTAACAAAGTTGAATAAAATGGAATATAAGAAATATTAAAACCAAACAATAATTTTAATGCAGATTTCGAGTCCCAGAAAGAAAATAATATCCGCAAAGAAAACCCCAGACTCCCTTTGATTCTCTAGTAATTTCTGCTAAACATGGAAGGAAGAAAGACGTGTGCACTGGCTAACCCTTCGGAAAACCCACATGGCAGCTCACACACATCTACTTCAGATCTATAGGATCTGATGATGCCCTCTTTGGGCCCCTATGGGTACTGCATACATATGATACACAAAAACACATACAGGCAAAATGCCAATAAATATGCAATAAAAATAAATAAAATCTCAAAAAGAAAACCTAAGAAAGAAACACTACCAATATTTTGAATGAGTTTTTGATAGAGCTAGAGAGATAATACTTAATAATAATTTATTTTGTGAAATCAACAAAAATTTGATAAAATTCCTGGTAAACATATGCTTTACACATCTCCCATGGTACACATACATACATGCAGGCAGAACACTCATGCACATTAAATAAGTAAATCTAATATATATATATATATATAAATGTACAATATATAATAGAAAAAGTACAACGTTTAGAATGGAAGATATAAATCTGTCATTACTCATAGTTGTCATCCCTTATGTAGGAAATCCCAAGAAATCTCCAAATAGTTACTGGAACAAAAAGTGATCTTAGCAAGGTCAAAATACAAAACTTTGTTGTGTTTTATGTATACTAACAGCTGCAAATCCAAATTCCTAAATTCTCTTATAGTATCATCAAAAAACTATTTAGAAATTAACTTAGTAGAAGTTGTGAGGGCTCCTAAGTCTAAGATCTGGGAAGTTCTTGTTCTGTCGTCATGAGGCAGAAGACATTATTTACTGGAAAGCAAATGTGAGAAATGCAAGGGGGGCAGATTTCCGCTTTTGTCAGTATTCCACGTGTATTGGTTACTTTTCTCACTGTGGCGAATTATCCGACAAAACAACTTTTAAAAGGAAAGACTTATTTTGCTAACGAGTTAAAGTGACGTCGCCCATCACGACAGGGAGGTCGTGGAGGCAGAAGCAGCTATGGCTTTGGTGGGGGGAAGAAGTAAGCAGACAGAGAGGAAGTCGAGAACCCACCAGGCTTTCTCTCTCTTTCCCTTTTATTCAGTCTGGGTATCCAGCCCTGGTGTAGAGTGAGTACTTTCTCTGCACGGTTGAGAAAGGAGGACAGAACTCCAGTCTAGGTCTGGAGGTGAAAAGACACCGCTTTAACCTGGGCCACGCCTTCTACTGGAATCCTATATGAAGACAAGAAGAAGGGACAGACAGACAGACAGACAGACAGACAGAAAGACAGAATTCATTCCATAAGCTTTGTGACTCTAGAGACTCCTGACTAATATGCATGGCTTTCTCCCTCTTCCCATATAACAAACTAACATAGCTTTTTAATACATTTTTACCCTTTTTGTCTAATTGAGATCACTGAACCTGTTTTTCAATGCTTCTATCTTTATAGCCGTTACATGATTCCCATGGCCTCATGTGTTATATTGTTGTTCTCTCTTGTTTTCTAGGATGTGGTACCATAAGTTGTTGCACCAACAAAGCAGGCTCCAGAATTTGATGAAGAGAGGAGACGTAGCTCACGGTCTTCGTCTGTCCGGCTTTAAAAGTTTATTTCCATTTTCACTCCATTGGTGCCATACGGCTCCCAAGTCTGTGAATTGTACTTGGCACCAACATGAAGATCATTTGGGTAAGAGGTGTCTGAGGAAATGTTATTTTTTTTAATTGTGGTAAAAATAGATGACATAAAATATACCCTATCAACCACTTAAACATACAACTCAACGGCATTAAATATGTTCATTTTGCTGCACAACAAAATTTTTTGTGTAGTCTGATCATGTTTTCAGTGGAGTTGGAATGGTGTCTGGAGACTTAGCTTCAAGACTATTGGAGAAATCACAAAAATGACAAAATACAACAAAAATACAACATTAAAATCCCAACTTAAGGATAACTCTACAGTGTTCCAGCCAAACTCCGTACCCTGCATCATCCACAAAAAAAGAAACAAAAGAATTGTTGTTTCAAGATTTGTAAAGAGTTGTGTTGGAATTTTGAAGCGATTACCTTAAATCTGTAGATTGCTTTTGGTGAGGTGGCCACTTTCACTGTATTAAACCTACTGATCTGTTGTGGTAAAATAAAACATGGGCTTTCTTTTAGTGCCCCACGACATCTGTTTGATATTTTCATCTCGGTCAGCAAAGCGTCTCACCCACTTTGCTCCATCCCACATCACACAGCCGATGGCTTCTCTCTGAGCCCGGCAGCGATCTCTACCCATCCAGTTCTGGTTGACACCAGGCCAGACTACGCATCCCAATTCCGTGGCGGCCCAGTGTCTCCAGCCACCACACACTCTCTTGAATTCAATTACATTTCAATTACATGAAAGAACACACAACACGATAACCTCTGATCCAACTGATAAGATAAAGTTGCCCACTTAGACGTACAAAGCCCTGTACACATCCATCCCTCAAGAATATTCACAGCAACCTGTAAATGTGCAGAGAGGAATCTTAACGTCGCCTCCATGTTTTCTCCACTCATCCCCTCTCCTCCTCTCAAGTCTCCTCCTTCTACCCCCCTCCCTTCTCTCCTCCCCCTCCCCTCCCCCTCCCCCCCCTCCTCTCCCTCCTCCCCTCCTCCCTCCCCCCCCTCCCCTCTCCCCCCCCCCCCCCCCTCCCCCTTCCCCTCCCCCCCTCCCCCTCCCCCCCCCCCCCCCCCCCCCCCCCCCCCCCCCCCCCCCCCCCCCCCCCCCCCCCCCCCCCCCCCCCCCCCCCCCCCCCCCCCCCCCCCCCCCCCCCCTCCCCCCCCCCCCCCCCCCCCCCCCTCCCCCCCCTCCCCCCCCCCCCCCCCCCCCCCCCCCCCCCCCCCCCCCCCTCCCCCCCCCCCCCCCCCCCCCCCCCCCCCCCCCTTCCCCCCCTCCCCCCTCCCCCCCCCTCCTCCTCCTCGCCCCCCTCCCCTCCTCCCCCTCCTCCCCGTCCTCTTCTATAAAACTTTTCCCCACCCATCCTTCCTTCTCGTCCAATGACAGGCCTCCTTCTGTCTGGTACCTGCCTTCACCTGCATGATGACCTCATCCCTCACCGATCCATGAGCATGGGAGATCTCTCCATCTTCTTCAACTCGTTTCTTCGGGGACTTGAAGTTCTTGTCACACAGATCATTTAATTGCTTGTTAGAGTCAGACCGAGATATGTTTTATTGTTTGTGGCTGTTGTGAAGGGAGTTGTTTCCCTGATTTCTTTCTTGCCTTTTTATCGTTTGTATAAGGGAGGCTGCTGACCTCTTCGAGTTAATTTTGCATCCCAGGCACTTTGCCGCAGATGTTTATCTGCTGTAGGGGTTCTGAGGTAGAATTTTTGGGGTCACTTATTTATACTATCTTATCATCTCTTTGATAACTTTTGGGTGAAAGTCTGTTTTATTAGATATTAGAATGGTTACTCTAGCTTGTTTCTTAGTTCTGCTTGCTTGGAAAATCTTTTCCCAGCCCTTTACTCTGAGGTAGTGTCTAACTTTGTGCTGAGATGTGTTTCTCGTGTGCAGCAGAATGATGGATCCTGTTTTCATATCCATTCTTTTAGCCTGTGTCTTTTTTATTGGTGAATTGAGTTCATTGATATGAGAGTTATTAATGACCAATTTTGGTGTTGGAAGTGTTTCTCTCTCTCTCTTTCTCTCTCTCTCTCTCTCTCTCTCTCTCTCTCTGATTCTTTTCTTTTGGTTTTGCTATGAGATGATTAATTTCTTGTGTTTTCTTGGGTATAGTTACCCTCCTTGTGTCAGAATTTTCCTTCTTGTATCTTCTGTAGGGGTGAATTAGTAGAAAGATATTGTTTAAACATGGTTTTTATCATTCAATATCTTGGTTTCTCCATCTACGGTGATTCAGAGTTTTGCTTGGTAGAGTAGTCTGGACTAGTATCTCTTGGGATACGTAAGACATCTGGCTTTTAGTGTCTCTGTTAGGTGAAATTCTCTTATGTCTGCCTTCATGTTACTTGACCTTTTCCCCTTGCAGCTTTTAATAAATTTTCTTTGTTCTGTATACTTAGTGTTTTGATAGTTTCAGGTTGCGCCTTTCTGTTTCAATACAGTTGGTGTTCTATAAGCTTCTCGTATGTTTGTAGTCATCTCTTTAAGTTAGGGAAATTTTCTATGATTTTGTTGAAGATGTTTTCTGGGCCTTTGAGCTGAAATCTTCTCCATTTTTCTATTCCTATTTTTCTTAGTTTTATTTTTTTCATGGTGTACCAAATTTCCTGGATGCTTTGAGTTAGGCACTTTTTACATCTGGCATTTTCTTTGATCGATGTATCTGCTTCTTCTATGGTATCTTCTATGCCTGAGAGTCTGTCTTCCATCTCATTTCTTCTATTGGTGATGTTTGTGTCTGTAGTTCCTGTTATCTTTCCTAGGTTTTCCTTCTCCAGGGTTGCCTCCATTTGTGCTTTTCTTTAATTTGTTTTTTTAATTCTAGTTTTGGCTATTTTATGTATTCATACCCCAAATGTTATCTCCTTTCCCTCCCCTCTCCCCTCCCCCTGCCCCCTCCCCCTGCCCCTACAAGGATGCTCTTTGTGTTTTCATTATTGCTTCTATTTCCTTTTTTAGTTCTTGCACTGTTTCATTCATTTCCTTTGCCTGTTTGATTTTATTTTTCTGTATTTCTTTAAAGGATGTATTGTTACCTCTTTAAGGGCTTCTACCTGTTTGATTATTTCTGTATTTCTTTAAGAAGTATATTCTCTTTGAATGCCTCTATCGTCTTCAAGAGATGGGATTTAAGGTCACAGTCTCGCTCTTCAGGGGGGTTAAGATGTCCAGGGCTTGCTGTAGTAGGAGAGCTGGATTCTGATGATGTCATATTGTATTGGCTTCTGTTGATTATGTTCTGCGATTGCCTTTTGCCATCTGGTTGTCTCTGGTTTTGGGTGGCCTGGGTGTCTGCGGTTGATTCAGGCCTCCTGGGAAGCAGGCAGAGCTGTGGAGTTGTGCTCCATACCCTGATCTGCAACTGATGCAGGTGTAGGTGCTGACCAGAGGAAGATGAGCTTGGACAGGGCTGGGTACGGCCAACGCATGCTAGGCTTGTTGGGATCCCAGCAGGTGGTAGGGGGATTGGAGTGTGTGTCTTACCTTTGTGTTTTGGGTTAGAGCTGACTGCTTGGGAGGCAGGCAGAGAGTTGTGGGGTGCACTGGTTGGTTTTGTGTGTCAACTTGACACAAGCTGGAGTTATCACAGAAAAGGAGCCTCAGTTGTGGAAATGCCTCCATGAGACCCAGCTGCAAGGCATTTTCTGAACAGTGATCAAGGGGAGAGGACCCAGCCCATTGTGGGTGATGCCATCCCTGGGCTGGTGGTCTTGGGTTCTATAAGAAAGAAAGTTGAGCAAGCCAGGGGGAGCAAGCCAGTAAGAAACATCCCTCCATGGCCTCTGCATCAGCTCCTGCTTCCTGACCTGCTTGAGTTCCAGTCCTGACTTCCTTTGGTGATGACCAGCAATGTGGAGGTGTAAGCTGAATAAACAAACCCTTTCCTTCCCAACTTGCTTTTTGGTCATGATGTTCATGCAGGAATAGAAACCCTGACTAAGACATGGGGTGACTTGTGAGTGGAATTTTTATATCTTAAAATAATTCTATTTTCTTAAATTCTCTCAAAATTGTAACCCTCATTCCACGCCTTCCACTTCGAGAAATTATCTTGCCATTTTAATCACTTGGTTTTTTTTTTTTCTTTTTTTTCTTTTTTTTCTTTTTTTTTTCGGAGCTGGGGACCGAACTCAGGGCCTTGGGCTTGCTAGGCAAGCGCTCTACCACTGAGCTGAATCCCCAACCCCGTAATCACTTGGTTTTAACACACCAGTCTGATTTCTTGGACTTTTGTCTTTGCTGTTCTTTTATCCATAAAAGTGTGTCTGCAGGAACTCAAAGGAATCTAAGTGGTTTACTCTTTAACTTACATCTCTCAAATATAATTTCCTAGATATCCTTCATATGGCCAGCGGATGCAAATCGGCAGATGATTCACTTCCCAATATAAGTATATATTATCACTCTTCGCCGTGGTGCTGGATTTCCCACTTAGTGCTTAGTTCTCGGGTACATATGCTGTGCTGTTTTAGGGATAGCCCTGATAGCTGTTGCAGGGGAGATAACACACTCACTTTTTAGAATCACATAACAAACTACAACAGGGGCTTGTGTATCCCGAGCTGTCCTATACTACACGATTAGCTACATTAGTACATCAGGGTACTTTATATTTCATTTTAATTATTTGTTCATAAGGGTAGAAAGTTTTCTGCTATTCACCTGTCCATAGTATATAGAGCAGTGCTTGGCAAATAGTATCCTAATATTGTTTGCATGAATGAAGCATTGTTTTAAAACTCTAATAAAATGTGCCCAAATATGGATCAGTGAGTTTAGCTGCCTCGTGGAGAGTGGATGAGGACAAATGTCACCAAAGTTGCTGTGGTTGAACTCAGGTCCTAGTGCTTTCAAGACAAGCATTTTATCAGCTAAGCCATTTCCCCAGCCCCTCAATCTTGATTAATTTGTACTTAGTTTTTAAAGCTGTCTAGTGTGGTTCCTTTATTTATGTTTTTACTTTCACTGGGGATATAGTTCAACGGTAGATTGCTTGCCTAGTAAATGAGAGGATTGAGTTTGATCTCAGCACTACAATAAACAAACCAGATATCTCTGTATCTCTGTATATTCCTATTTGGTTTATTAACAGCGCTCTCTCTCTCTCTCTCTCTCTCTCTCGATATATATATATATATATCTCCGCCCCCCTCCATCCCTCAGTTTCCCTCATATATTTCTCATATATTTCAGGCTGGCTTTTAACTCACTGTATAGCTGAGGCTGACGTTAAACTCCACATTCTTCTGTCTCCATCTCCCAAGTGCTGGGATTATAGGTATGCCCAAGATATCCAGATTTCTATTTAGTTTCCTCTAGAAGTTTTGATTTTAGTATTTTAATTCCTATTCAATTTCTGTGTATGGCACGAAGTGAAAGTCAAGGCTCATTTATTGGCATGAGCATTCCCAAATCTTTCGGCATCATTTTTTGGGGGGAGGTGTTGTTGTTTGTTTTCTTTTTGTTTTTTTTTTGGTTTTGTTTTGTTTTGTTTTTTTGGAGCTGGGGACCGAACCCAGGGCCTTGCGCTTGCTAGGCTAACGCTCAACCACTGAGCTAAATCCCCAACCCCTCTTTTTGTTTTTAAGACAAAGTCTCTTTATGAACCCCTGGATGTCCTGAAGTTCCTTTTTTTTTGGATATTTTCTTTATTTATGTTTCAAATCTTATCCCCTTTCCTGGTTTCCCCTCTGGAAAGCCCCCATCTCATCCCCCCAACCCCTGCCTCCATGAGGTTCCTGCCCCACCCACCCATCTTCTCTCTCACACTTCCCCGCCCTGGTCCTACACTGGGGCATTGAGCATTCACAGGACCAAGGGCCTCTCCTCCCACTGATGCCCAACAAAACCATCCTCTGCTACATATGCAGCTGGAGCCATGGGTCTGTCCATGTCTTTGGTTTGTGCTTTAAACCCTGGGAGCTCTGAGGTGTCTGGTTGGTTGATATTGTTGTTCTTCCTATGGGGTTGCAGACCCCTTTAGCTCCTTCAGTCCCTTCTACAACTCCCCATTGGGGACCCCGTGCTTAGTCCAATGGTTGGCTGCAAGCATTTGCCTCTGTCAGGCTCTGGCAGAACCTCTCAGGGGACAGCTCTATCAGGCTCCTGTCAGCATGCACTTCTTGGCATCCAGAATAACGTCTGGGTTTGGTGACTTCATATGGGATGGATCCCCATACGTGGCAGTCTCTGGATGGTCATTTCTTCAGTCCACACTTTGTCTCTATTTCCTCCTGTGAGTATTTTGTTCCCCCTTCTAAGAAAGACTGAAGTATGCACACTTTGGTTTTCCTTCTTCTTGAGCTTCCTGTGGTCTGAGGATTGCATCTTGGGTAATCCAAGCTTTTGGGCTAATATGAGTGCATACCATGTTTGCTTTTCTGTAATTGGGTTACCTCACTCAGGATGCTATTTTCCAGTTCCATCCATTTGCCTATGAATTTCCATAAAAGTCATTGTTTTTGATAGCTGAGTAATATTCCATTGTGTAGATGTACCACATTTTCTGTATCCATTCCTCTGTTGAAGGGCATCTGGTTCTTTCCAGCTTCTGGCTATTATAAATAAGGCTATGAACATAGTGGAGCACGTGTCTTTTTTTTATATGTTGGGGCATCTTTTGGGTATATGCCCAAGAGAGGTAGGTATAGCTGGGTCCCAGGTGGTTCAATGTCCAATTTTCTGAGGAACCTCCAGACTGATTTTCAGAATGGTTGTACCAGTCTGCAATCCCACCAACAATGGAGGAGTGTTCCTCTTTCTCCACATCCTACGCCAGCATCTGCTGTCACCTGAGTTTTTGATCTTAGCCATTCTCACTGGTGTGAGGTGAAATCTCAGGTTGTTTTGATTTGCATTTCCTGATGACTAAAGATGTTGAACATTTTCTTTAGGTTTTCTCAGCCATTCGGCATTCCTCAGCTGTGAATTCTTTTGTTTAGCTCTGTACCCCAATTTTTAATAGGGTTATTTGGCTCTCTGGAGTCAAACTTCTTGAGTTCTTTGTATATTTTGGATATAAGGCCTCTATCTGTTGTAGGATTGGTAAAGATCTTTTCCCAATCTGTTGGTTGCCGTTTTGTCCTAACCACAGTGTCATTTGCCTTACAGAAGCTTTGCAGTTTTATGAGATCACATTTGTCGATTCTTGATCTTAGAGCATAAGCCATTGGTGTTTTGTTCAGGAAATTTTTTCCAGTGCCCATGTGTTCCAGATGCTTCCCTAGTTTTTCTTCTATTAATTTGAGTGTATCTGGTTTGATGTGGAGGTCCTTGATCCACTTGGACTTAAGCTTTGTACAGGGTGATAAGCATGGATCGATCTGCATTCTTCTACATGTTGACCTCCAGTTGAACCAGCACCATTTGTTGAAAATGCTATCTTTTTTCCACTGGATGGTTTTAGCTCCTTTGTCAAAAATCAAGTGCCCATAGGTGTGTGGGTTCATTTCTGACTTTTCGTGTTTGGTTTTCCTGAGTAAGCATTTCTGTTAAATCTGACATTTCCCCAGAACTGCAATATGCCAGCACTGTGATGCGCTTCAATTATGTCTGGCTTCGAGACCACTGCCGCTCAGCCTCGTGCTACAATTCTAAGACGCACCAGCGGAGCCTGGACACTGCCAGTGTGGATTTATGCATTAAGCCAAAGACGATTCGTCTGGATGAAAGTACACTCTTTTTCACTTGTAAGTATACAGGAGACTTGGATTTCTTTCAGGTATTATTCTAAAAAACAATGATTTCTATGAAACACACAGTTTGGCTCTTTACAAAATAGGGACTTTTCAATTAGATTTTCCTCTTGAGTTGGAAATGGTTTCTATACCCTTTTCATTTTGATTTGGTACAGCTATCATCATACTTAATTTTGAAACAGGATAATCCCTAAGCTAAAACTTTGCCACTCTTTGTTTTTTTTTTTTTTTTGTTTTTTGGTTTTTTTTTTTTTTTTTTTTTTTTTTTTTTTTTTTTTTTTTTTGTTTTTGTTTTTTGTTTTTTCACTCACACACACTCACATACACACACTCACACACACAGAGTCCTGAGAGTTATGTTGTTCCAGGAACTCATCACCACACACGATGTGTCCGCAGAACCCTTGGTATCACTACGCAAACTTCTATCCTGACGCAGATGTCATTTACAAATATAAACTCTGTTCCTCCATTTCTGTTGATCTTTTCCCATTCCCCCTCTTAAAATATTATACACATAATCGCACAACTCTGACAGAATTTAACGCTTTGTTTGCTTTGTGCCTTCAGCGGTAGGGCAGAGGCATATGGCAATTTTATAAACCTATGGACTGTGTTTCGATCACATCCACCCCCCGCCTGTTATCCTCGCTGTTTCCCTCCTACTTCAGCCAAACCCCTTCTGGCCAACAAATCTTCCTCCTGCCCCGATGTCTTCATCGCGACCCCGCAGGTTAGAAGAGGGAGTGTTTGGCGGGAAAACCGACACTGAATATTTTTTGGAAAAAGCATATGGAAACCTCATCCTATAGAAACTTTAAAACAAATCAAGGGCTGGAGAGATGGCTCAGTGGTTAAGAGCACCCGACTGCTCTTCCACAGGTCCTGAGTTCAAATCCCAGCAACCACATGGTGGCTCACAACCATCTGTAATGAGATCTGATGCCCTCTTCTGGTGTGTCTGAACACAGCTACAGTGTACTTATATATAATAAATAAATCTTTAAAAACAAACAAACAAACAAACAAAACAAATAAAACAAAACAAAGCAAACCCAGTCACCCTCTGGACCCTCAGTGGCGTGCACTGCGGCCAAACAGTCCCTTCTGGACCCCAAGGCCATCGCACACCGATCTCATGGTGGCTGTCACTGTTTGCCCACGATCGAGCCACCCACAAGTCCCGGGGCGGGTGAGGGTCATGGAGTCCACCCCTGCCCGGGAGCTGTGAGCTGCTGAGGGGGAGCCTGGTCCCCGAGCGGCGTCCATGCCCCAGGGCAGTGCCCATGCGCGTACAGGTAACAGGGCGTGGGCTCAGTGAGTTTGGAGCTGAAGAAGATTTGAGTGGAAAGTGTGGGACACAAATACCCAATAAACGATATGAAAAGAGTATTGCACAGTGGCTCGCCGTGAACCATGACTTGGAGAACTTTTTAAAATCTTACGGTTGGGGATTTAGCTCAGTGTAGGGCGCTTGCCTGGCAAGCGCAAGGTCCCTGGGGTTAGGTCCCCAGCTCCAAAAAAAGAAAAGAAAAAAAAAAGAAAAGGTTTTGTTTGCGGACAGAGCCATCCCGATGCAGTCTGTCCTTTTTGATAGTTCTCACTCCTTACCAACCGAACCCTGAACTTCGTGTGTGCGTAAATCAGGGATAACGATACCTAACTCTGACTATCATTGTTAAACATTTTAATGTATGTTGGTTGGCAAATCCATACATTAAAAACAGCCAGAAGTGTCACATAAATGAGATGCTCATCTTCCTTTTACCGTGAAGAGCAGTGAAAATGATCTTGTAAGATTTTAATGAGAAATAAGAGGGATTGGAAGAGACAGATGGGAGGTGGATTTGACCAAAACGTATGCATCTGTAAAAATATCAAATGATTAAAAATGTCAAACTAGTGTTGAAAAGGAATGAGCATTTTTAAGTGTTAAATATTTGGCGGTATTCCTAAATTTTCTTTTCACGCCCCCTTTTCTCCTTAAAGGGCCAGATGGTCATGTGACCAGGTACGACCTGGATTGGCTGGTGAAAAACAGCTACGAAGGGCAGAAGCAGGAGGTCATCCAGCCCAGGGTGCTGTGGAACGCCAAGCTCTACCAGGACGCCCAGCTTCCGTCTGTTGATTTCCAGGGTTTCTTAGAAACAGATGAAGGACTGAAGAAGTTTCTGCAGAACTTTCTGCTCTACGGAATTGCCTTTGTAGAAAATGTCCCTCCCACTCAGGAGCACACGGAAAAGCTGGCGCGAAGGGTCAGCCTAATCAGGTGATTTAATAACTTTCTGAAATTTACCGTAACTACAATGTGAGTGCAATTAAAGGATGCACGAAGAGCTGTGGCGCGGCGTCTCAGGTGGGACAGGGCCCGGTTCAGCCTCCGGTGCAGCCGTGGCCCCCACCTCTGTCCTCTGCCCTCCCCACTTCTCTCCGCGCCTTTCTCCCTCCCCTCCCCTCTCACATCTGTAATGTAATCTGCTCAAAAGGGGGCTTAATTTGTATTATATTAAATAAAACAGTTCGATGTCTCTGGGAGCCCTGCTTTTTTTTCTGAGAGGAGGTAGGAGCGAGGTAGGGGTGGATCTGGGGAGAGGAAGTCGGGGAGAGAGGTTAGGGGAGGGGAGGAAGGATGTGAGAAAAGAATTCAAAAGGGATTTCCATCTTCTTAGATTTCTAAGATGGATTGGTTGCTAATGTCTCATCGAATACATTGTATTGCATTAATTAGCATATTCATACCCTAAATTTTATTCTGATTTTGCAACAACCTTTTTTTTTTTTTTTTTTTTTTTAACTTGAGTATTTCTTATATACATTTTAGTGTTATTCCCTTTCCGGTTTCGGCAAACATCCCCTCCCCTCCCTCCCTTCTTTATGGGGTGTTCCCCTCCCCATCCTCCCCCATTACCACCCTCCCCAACAATCACGTTCACTGGGGTTCAGTCTTAGCAGGACCCAGGGCTTCCCCTTCCACTGGTGCTCTTACTAGGATATTCATTGCTACCTATGAGGTTGGAGTCCAGGGTCAGTCCATGTATAGTCTTTAGGTAGTGGCTTAGTCCCTGGAAGCTCTGGTTGCTTGGCATTGTTGTTCATATGGGGTCTCGAGCCTTCAAGCTCTTCCAGTTCTTTCTCTGATTCCTTCAACGGGGTCCTATTCTCAGTTCAGTGGTTTGCTGCTGGCATTCGCCTCTGTATTTGCTGTATTCTGGGTGTGTCTCTCAGGAGCGATCTACATCCGGCTCCTGTCAGCCTGCACTTCTTTGCTTCATCCATCTTGCAACAACCTTTTAATCATGTGTTTTGTTCTCTTTTCCACTTATAAGCACCCGATGCTAAGATACACTCCAGGATTATCCTGATAGTAAGCAGTAGTACAGAGCTTTAAATACCATAGGTTTCCTGCTCCTAAATATAGTATTTTTATTACTATTCTTCATTTCTTATTTCTTCTTTTCTTTATTCCTCTATGTTCAAAAGGTTAAATGAAGACAAATATTTCTATAATACACGAATAAAATGGAGACTCCTCTGTCACTCTTGGATATTATATTATCCAATATGCTAGGAAAGGACTATTGTTGAAAATCTGAATATTAACGAAAGCAGAAGTTGTTATATAAATTAATTAAAATTGTCCCTTACTACAAGCAGCCACACTTTTGAGTCTATGAAAGGAAAGTAAATACAGGGAATGACCTTGATTGAGAAGACTATTAAAGTAGTCATATAATCAGTATGCAGTGACCCCAGAGATTCAGAATGTATAATATTTTCAATTTGTGTTCCTAGAAGGTCAATTGGTGAGATAATTTTGCAGACTTGTATTTTTAACTGTCAATTTCACCTTATAGATAGCCATCTGTAGCAATAACTATTATATGTGTGTATGTGTGTGTGTGTGTGTGTGTGTGTGTGTGTATAAAACAATGATGAATGAAATAAATTTACAAATATATAATAGTTCTTTCTTGATTCTATTTGGCAGAGAAACCATTTATGGAAGGATGTGGTATTTCACGTCGGACTTTTCCAGAGGCGACACTGCGTACACCAAGCTAGCCCTAGATCGCCATACCGACACCACCTACTTTCAAGAGCCCTGTGGGTGAGTGTGTTAGACTTTCCCAGGGTTGCGTCCTTCTAGTTGATGGCCTTGAATAGTTTCTTCATCACTGTCTATTCTATGTCAATGAAGATTACACCTACATGGTGCAGACTCACGTGTGTCTCTGTGTTCCCCTGGCAATATAGTCACTTTGAGACATTCTAGTTCAGTCTTCATCAAGCTTTTAGGAATGAAATTTGTATCTACAATGTAACAAGTATACGTGTGGGAAGAGACGGACACTGGCTTACGCTGTAGCCCTCGCTGCTTTTTCTTAGAACTGGAACTCATTACCCAGCCTAGCCTTGAAAAATCCTAATTCCTCTTGCATAGGTGGCCTAGGCCTTTAATTCCAGTACTCGTGGAGGTAGAGGTAGGAGGATTTACTGTGTTCGGAGATAGCCTGGGCTAAACAGTAAGAATTTATCTTTTAAAAATTTACATTTTCCTTGCATTTAGTTTCTGTGTTATAGCAAAGGGGTCCATCCTACAAACACTGCTGTTATCAGAATGATATTAATAAGAGTCTGAATCTTACAAGAAACTGGAGAGGAGAAATGGCTGAAAATGAACCTTTTTCATAGTAAATCAATAGCTCATTTACTGTATTAAAATTCCTTACTATTTGCTACTTACTAGAGGTCTCTATATTTGTTACTTCGTGGTTATTGATCTTGCTTCTGCATACAGATTATGAGCCCGAAACAATGATATTAGTGAAAAGATTGTATAAGTACACGTGGTGTTAACAAGATAGTAGGAGAGGGTGATGGCTGATTACTGTTACATTGGTGGCAGTGATGCATTGGTTTATTTGGAGAGTTTGTGTATTAAGAATATTTTGGATCAATGAGATGAGGTTAAGATTCTTGTCATCAAACCCGATGTTCAGTCCCTGGGACATCCACACGATGCAGTGAGAGAACCGATCCCCGCAAGTTTCCTCCGGCCTCCATACGTGTCATGGCATGCACATGTGTTCACATTTGACGAGCAGAGATAAACAGCTATGTTCACTTTATACCTTTTCTAGTGAACTGTGAAGACCGAGTAGATTGGTAGCACAGAGTTAGTGAAGAGTTAAGGGTTGATCTGCAGCCCAGGCTGAATGTGTATTATTAGCTTTTTGACGTTGAGCATGTAGGTTAAAATCTCCAAGCTTCTATAGCTTCATCCGAAAAAATGAGATTAGCAATACAATCTACTCATTAATATTGATAAGGAATTAAATTATGTAATAAATTTAAAGCACTTAACACTCTGCTCAATACTAAGTATTCAGTAAGGGTTAGTTGTAATTCTCTTTAGTTATCGTAATCACCACTGTCATCGTCATCGTCCATGCCCATCCTTTGCTTTGGGTGCCATCCTTTCTTTAACTGTAGCTTCCCCCGTCTTCCCATACCTGCTGCCTTCCTATCACCCAGCTTTATCAATTCTCTACTTTTGTGGATTTGCCTAGACTCTATATTCTTTTTCTTTCTGTATGCATTCTCTCTTATATCCAACAATTTTTTATAAAATCTACAGTTAATACCTTTCAAAATTATTACCAGCATACATTAAATATAAAGGGGTCTCATCATGATACTTCCATATATTTTTATAATGTATTTGAAACATATCCATTCCCATCTATTAGATTTACCTACCTACACTCTTCCCTTTCTGTTTTGTTATCCCTAGTAATCCCACTTTCAGTTTCATGGTTTTTTATCCTCATCTACCTCTCGTTCAGTAAAACGTGTAAGACTTGTCTTATTGCACTGACTTACTTTACGTAGCACTTTGATGTCTAGTTCCAGTCATTTTTCAACAAGTGACATATTTTCATTCATTCCAACATATTTATGTGTAAATGTGTGTGAATGTGTTATGTGTATTTGTGTGTGGGTGAGAGAGATAGACAGACAGACAGACTTTCCTCCCACTCTATTGATAGCGTATTAGGAATATTTTATAAGTCAGCTGCTGTAGATTGTGTGGCAATAAATCCAGTCTTTGTGGTACACTGACTTGATTTCTTTGGGTATCTTCTCAAGAGTGATATAACTAAGTTTTTTGTTTTCCTTTTATAGAAAATACAATTTTTTCTCTTCTGTAATATATCCTTATTATGGTTTACCTTCCTCTACATCTCCCACTTCCTCTTCATCACCCTTCCTATGAAGACCCCTCTTCTAGTCCATCTTTCAAACTCATGACCTCTTCTTTTCTCATTAGTAGGTGTTACATCCATATATGTATATTCATATATGTTATTAAACAGAACCTTCTCTGTACAGTATTACTTGTTTGTATACTTTCAGGGCTGACCTTTTGGTATTGGATAACCATCTGATGTTTCAGACATCATTGTTGTTTTACCCTCTCCTCTTTGATCCACACTTCACAATTAAATCTTCCCTCCATTTTACCCCATTGAAAGCATTTTCACCTGGGAAAGAGCCTTGAACTCATTGGCACAGGGGGAAATTTCCTAAACAGAACTCCAATGGCTCATGCTCTAAGATCAAGAATTAAAAAATTAGAAGGCAGAGGACATAGTCAATAAGACAAATCAGTATCCTACAGATTGGGAAAATATCTTCACTAATTACACATCTGATAGAGGATTAATATCCAAAATATATAAAGAACTCAAGAGGCTAATCACCAAAAAACCAAACAACCCAACCAAAAAATGGGGTATAGAACTAAACTATGAATTCACAGCTGAGGAATATCAAACGGCTGAGAAACACCTAAAGAAATGTTCAACATCTTTAGTCATAAGGGAAATGCAAATCAAAACAACCCTGAGATTTCACCTCACACCAGTGAGAATGGCTAAGATCAAAAACTCAGGTGACAGCAGATGCTGGCGAGGATGTGGAGAAAGAGGAACACTCCTCCATTGTTGGTGGGATTGCAGACTGGTACAACCATTCTGGAAATCAGTCTGGAGGTTTCTCAGAAAATTGGACATTGAACTGCCTGAGGATCCAGCTATACCTCTCTTGGGCATATACCCAAAAGATGCCCCAACATATAAAAAAAACACGTGCTCCACTATGTTCATAGCAGCCTTATTTATAATAGCCAGAAGCTGGAAAGAACCCAGATGCCCTTCAACAGAGGAATGGATACAGAAAATGTGGTACATCTACACAATGGGAATATTACTCAGCTATCAAAAACAATGACTTTATGAAATTCATAGGCAAATGGTTGGAACTGGAAAATATCATCCTGAGTGAGCTAACCCAATCACAGAAAGACATACATGGTATGCACTCATTGATAAGTGGCTATTAGCCCAAATGCTTGAATTACCCTAGATGCACAGAACACAAGAAACTCAAGAAGGATGATCAAAATGTGAATGCTTCACTCCTTCTTTAAAAGGGGAACAAGAATACCCTTGGCAGGGAATAGGGAGGCAAAGTTTAGAACAGAGACTGAAGGATACCTTTTACCGTCTGCTGCCTCACAACGGGAAAAGGTGTGGCAGGATCAGGTGTGCGAGGAGATAGGAAAAAAAATAAAAAAAATTTAAAATTTAAAAATTTAAACCTTTTCCATTAATGTGAAGTTTTTTGAGGCTTCTATCACATTTCCTATTAGTAATTGGTCAGTTTTCTCATTTCCTTGAGTTAATGGACCTGGCAAACTTGTATGAGTCTGAATTGATGTTTTCTTTACAATATGTGGAAGAATCCAATTAGTTCTTTTACTAAGCTGTGTATATTTGTATAGACATATAACTATGTAATAAACTGTATTTTGAATGTTTGTTATTAATTTCTCCCAAGCATTTACTACAAGCTCTTTCCCAATCTTTACTAATCACCATCATCACGTAACCACAGCATAATTAAGAGGTGCTACAGTTCAGATCTCCTCCTGACAACTGATGTAGGCATATTCTACCTTTTATAATTAATTCAGAAAATTTTCCCATATATCTTTAATTTTTTTTTACTTTATGAGCTAAGGAAATCCATTCTATAACATTATCTTCCCTTTGCATAATGAGACCAGTAAAAGAATGAAGGCAAAAATAACCAAAATACAATCAAATTCAGGGTCAGTTCAATCCTTGCACCTTGCAGTCTTTGTTTTATAAGAGTTAAGTTTTTTTCTGCTTCAACCATAACGTTTCTTAGACCGTTAAAATTTGAGTCTCCTTGTAATGTTTGAAATAAATTACTTGAGTCATAAATACTCAAACTAGGTTTAAACCTCAGCCAGTTAATGTCACACATTAATTTTTGAAAATTGTTAAAGTTTTCAATCGATCCCTATGGATCTGTATTTTTTGTGTTCGAATTTTTGGTTGACTGATTTTAAAACCCAGATAACTTATGTGGATTTCCTCTTTTTATTTTTTCTGGAGCAATCTGTAACCACCAGCATGGCAGTTCTTCGTGTTTCCTTAAACATTTTCTCTAAAGCATCGTCATTAGAATCAGACCACAAAATATCATGATAAATGATAGATTGAGGAAATCGCCTATGAATTATTTTTAATGGTTGTTGCACAAAATATTGACATAAAGTTGGACTATTTAACATTCCATGTCCAAGTACCTTCCAGTGGTGCCTTTTCATTGGACCAGCGTTGTTCAGAGTGGGTACTAAGAAAGCAAAACTCGCTGTCCTGATCATGCAAGGGTATTGTGAAAATGCAATCTTTCAAGTGAATATTATTATTATGGTCCATGATCTTGGTAACAAAGAAGGTAAAGGAAGTCCAGGCTATAAAGGACCCATTGGTTTAATTACTCCATTCACTGCTCTTAAACTGGTTATCACCCTACGTTTTTCTGATTTCCTTTTTGGAGTAAACACAGGGGAATCCCGTTGGCTGGTAGACTCTTCTATATGTTGAGCCTCCAGCTGCTCTTGTACCAGCTCTTCAAGTGCTTGCAATTTTTCTTTTGTTATTGGGCCACTGCTCTTAGCACCCGGGTCTGTTTGATAACCACTGTAGGGGCAAGGCTGTTGGGTCAGCAATGGCCCCTCGTATAAATCTAGAAACTCAGTCCCTGTGATGTCCTGTGTTTGGACAATGGGCACAGCTTGTGATTGTTCTCAATCACCTGTATCAATGCCTTCTCCAGGAGCATCTACTATGTCACCCCCAATTTGCTGTCCCTGGAATTGCAAGAATATTAATTTGAGTGCCCCACTGTTGTAAACGATCCCTTCCCCATAAACCTGTGGGTATGTCAGCCGCCTAAAGTCTCAACTTCTCTGTTCACTCTTCTGGTCTAACACAGTGGATCTATGGGACACTTTGTCTTATTTGTGATAATTTACCAGTTCTTATGAGCGTTGTATCCACCTTCTGAATGGCCAATCTGAATTCTGCGACTTTTGGGAAAGTATATTAACATCAGCTCCTATATTCACCAAATCTTCTGTTTCAACACCATTAATTTGATTCTCTGATCATTAACCAGTGTTTGCCAGGACACACATTTTACAATACTCCCCAAAGCCCCTGTTCTTTCTATTGAACTGGCCTTACCCTTGAATTTGTTGAATTTGTTGTTGAATTTCTCAACAACAGCTGAGAAATTCTGTCCCCTGTATTAGTTTGTATTGAGAAGTTAATAGAAGTGAATGCACTTCTTCTCCCACTGTCCCTGAAGGTAAAGGACTATAAGCACCAGTGGTTAACTTGTAATATTTAACCGTTGGGGACAGTATAAGGCCTATCTTTGGTCAGATCTGAAGCTTCACTTCCTTCTATACCATGTATAAGATCAGAAACTTTTAGTTTTGATTTTCCTGCTTACTTGCTGTTTTCTGGCCGACCAAAGGAATACGACTCACACTTCCCTATGACAGGAGGTTACCTTGTACATCTCTCTTGGACCTACAATCCTTAGATCAACGTTTGCTCTTTCCACGGTGACTACAGTACCTTGGAAGCCTTTGGGTTTCAGTGTAGCCTAAACCTGCTTGTTGTCTTTTATGAGCATCGTATTCTCCAGAGTCAATGCACCCGATATTTTGAGCTCTGGATCTCCTAGATGTACCATTTCTTTGGAAATGGCAAAATTCACAATTAAAGCATTGGGCATTTTGATCCCCGAGACTTCTAGCTGTGCTTTTCCCTATAATATTGATGTAATGCTCCACCAAATCAGCACAAGCCAGCGAAAGCAGCCAAAATACCACGAGTTCTTTGGCACATTTCTCTCTATGAAGTAAAGACCAACGAGAACAAGGCTGGCAAAGCATTGCACAGGCAGCAAAGACCAGTGAAACGTTGCCCAGCCGTAGAAGACCAGCAAAGTATTGCACAGTGCTGCAACGCAGGAATGACCTCTCGCTGTTTATGGGATTCTTTACAAACATCGTGTGCCCTCTCAAGCATCTGCTTCAACAAAACATCACATTCTCTCTCACATCCTCTCACAAGGCAGGTTCCAAAAAGCATCACATGACACAACTAAATTTCCAAAGAAACCAAAAATTTCCACTTCAGCTCCCCTCCCCTACTTTCTTTCATCCAGTCCTTCCTTTCTCCTCATAAAACTTGCCATACCAAGCTGCAGTAAGACTAGGTGCATCTTCAGGATCTTCAGGATATCCCATTTTGCAGAAAGGGATTTAAAGTCAGGCCACAGAGTCAGATACAGCCTTGTTCCTGTTGTTAGAAGTCTTACGTGAAGACCGAGCTGCACAACTGCTACGTATGTGCCTATGAGATAGGTGTTTCCCACATATGCTCCCTGTTGGGGTTCAGCTTCTGAGGACCCCTATAGGCCCAGGTTAGTTGATTTACAGGCCAATCTCATGGAGGCTTCTTTTCAATTAAGATTTTCTCCTCTCAAATCATTCTAGGTTATGTCAAGTTGGCACAAAACTAACCAGCCTTTAAGGAAATGTGAATTTAGAAAAACTTTTAGTCTCATCTCATGCCAGTCAGAATGACCAACGTCAACAAAACAACCTACAACAAATGCTAGAGGGGATATAGACAAAAACGAGCCGTCATTCACTCTTGGTAAAGTTTGCAAACCGATCCATCCCCTCTGGAATCAGTGTGGAGAATCATGAAAAAGCGAAAAGTTTTCTACCATAGGATCCAGCTGTACTATTCCTCGGCAAATATCGAAAGGATTTAACATCCCATTCTACAAACACTTGTTCATCCGTGTTCATTTCTGCTTTATTAACGATAGCGAGGAAACAGGAACAACCCAAATGTCCTATTAGCAAAATACACAGTAGAAGACTATTCACCTGTAAAGAAAATGGATTAATGAAATTGTAGGCAAGTGGATGGTAATAGAAAATATTATATTGAGTGAGATAACCTAGGCCTCACGTATTTTCTCTTATCTGTGGTTCTTAGCTCCTACTCTTCCGATGCGATTGTATAACCACAAGAAACAGGAAAGTAAACAGGAAGACAAGGGGTGGGCGACACTAAAGATATAAATGGCAGGATATAAGCACTGTTTATTTCTCCTCTTGAATTTCAAAATCCTCCTTCAGTTTCTCAGGCTCTCAGTTGTCATCTTCCAGAACCTTTTCTGTTAACATATTCAGACATACACGTTTCAACTATTGCAGTAAACTGAACATCTTCTTCCAGCCTTCGTTATGGTCCCATCACACGTCTTCCTGAATTCTATCTTAATGAGCAGCACTGCCTTTTTTTTTAAGTGGTGGGCATTATTTTACTCAGAGTATCATTGAGGGCGTCTTGGCGCAGTGTCAGGATCAGCTGAGTCTGTGTGCCTGCATCACTCACAACAGCAGAAGGTGGAACAGGGCAAGAAACCACAGCTTACCCCAGAGCTTTGGATTTTTGTCTTAGCTGTAATATTTTCCAGTTGAATTTCATTGAAAAAAAATTGCCCAACCCTTTCAGTTTCCACATTTGTGAAGTAAAGAAAATTATACTAAACCCTTGGATAAATAGAAAACTGGATTGAAAAATCAACGCATTGGACTACTATATTGTATGTGAACTCCGTCTTCTTACTAGAACTTCTTTCCTATCCTTTCCTCTGTACTTCTAACTCGTGTATTTTTAGCCTCTGAAGGTCAGCCTCAGGGTGCTGCTGCGTGGTCAGCATCATGAAGATGTGAGCTGACCGCTGCACGGACCGCTTGTTCTGGTGACCTCTAGTGAATTTACCGTTGCTTCCTACTTTCTGCAGAAGACGTGTGGATCACTCACGTTCTCGACCACCTCACCTTTCTTACTCCCTGTGTCTGTAATGTTGGAGTGGCTTGGGGACATAGTTTCACAGCATAAGAAACAGGCTTCTTGTCACTGAGCAAAAAAAGAAGTTTTGGGTCACTTAGGAAAGAGGAATCAGGAACTGGAAGAGCTTGAAGGGCTTGAGACCCCATGTACAGCAATGCAAGGGACTAGCCATGACTAACAATGGGGTAGCCTCGGGTCTAAGAGCACAGTGGAAGGGAAGCCCTTGTTGAACGTGATTGTTGGGGGAGGGTTGATGCATTTTTCCTCAGGTAATCAGACCAGACCCAAGTTAATGCGTTTTCCCCAGGCGTCTATGCAGTGACTGCGAGGGATCTCCCATTTTTTCCTCAGGTAATCAGTCAGTTCCCCATTTTCTCAGTGCCTCAGAGGCAGGTCTACAGGGATTTATCTGTCATTGCGTGCATCTAGCATCTTGAAGTAATTCTGTTTTCTTGTGCTCCTCCAAGTCTTGATGCTTGCTGCCTTCCACGACTCCACGGCTCAGATAGTCCATCCTTGTCTTGGGGGGGAAGCGCAGTGGCATACGGCGGACACAGTGCTGGAGAAGGAGCTGAAAGGTCTACATCTATATCTGCAGGCCACAGGAAGAGGGAGACATATTTATTGTCTCCAATGACTAGTCATAGCTGCTCTAAACCCAGGAGTAACTTAGTGGATAAATAAAGACACGATCTGCACCCCAGCTGAACAGGCTGCGTTCTCTTGTGTGTTTGGGTTTGTGTGCCAATGCACACAGGGTAAGGTGAGAAGATAATCTGTGGGAGTCACCTTTCTCCTTCCACTACGTCATTCCTAGGTTCAAACTCGGGTCATCAGCCGCAGACAAGGGCCTTTACCTGGTGAACCAACCATCTTGCCACCCATATTTTAAAAATGCTACTATAACCATAATTTTTTAACAAATTAAGAGCGTTCTATGGTTTTCTATGCTATGACAACAGAAACATCTTTTCCTTGAATATGCCCTGTTGATTTATCACTATATTTGGTTATGGTTTGTCTCTTCCTAGGGTCCTTTCTCCATGCTTCAAACTCATCCCATTTCGATTTTTGTTCATTATTTAAGACTAAGCAAAGCTGCTCCCTTTCTCACTCAAATATTTCTTTAATTTTCTTTTCTGTGGCCCTTGCCACAACTTGTGTACAACTTTATTTTTTATTCAAATGTTATTGGTGCTAGCTTTATGAGTATCTTCAAAACAGAGACCATGTGTTGTTTATGTCTCCAGTCCCATGTCTTCCCTGGCATATATGTCCCTTAATACATATTAAACATCTTTGAAATGAATGTGTACTAACGTATTTAAGAGTAAATATATCGGCTGGAGAGATGGCTCAGTGGTTAAGAGCACTGACTGCTTTTCCAGAGGTCCTGAGTTCAAATCCCAGCAACCACATGGTGGCTCACAACCATCTGTAATGGGGATCCCATGTCCTCTTCTGGTGTGCCTGAATAGCTACAGTGTATTTATATATAATAAATAAATCTTTAAAAAAAAAGAGTAAATACACAACTTTCTATGAAGGGAAAACAACTAGGAAATGGGATTTCTTTCTTCAAAATTAAAATCATTTCTGATACACTATACTAGAATTTCAATATATTCTCTTTTACCCACTGTACAGAAGAATTTGCTTTGTTTCTTTAGCATTCAAGTATTTCATTGTCTTAAGCACGAAGGAACAGGTGGCAGGACCCTGTTGGTGGATGGATTCTACGCAGCGCAACAAGTACTCCAGAGAGCACCTGAGGAATTTGACCTCCTCAGCCAAGTACCACTGAAGCACGAATATATTGAAAATGTTGGACAATGTCACAATCACATGATTGGGGTTGGACCCATCTTAAATATCTACCCATGGAATAAGGAGCTGTATTTGATCAGGTGAGTACCAAATAACTATTCCCCCATGTGATATATTTATGATATATTAACTTCTTGACAAGTTTACCCAGCTATCTCCTTGAATGATCATTTGGCTGTCTTATAGACTGCATGGTGTATCCTATTCAAATTCTAGCTCATAGGCTCCACTCACCTTAAGCTCACCTCGCTCTATATTTGCTATTGTTTTATTGAATGATAAATCCGCTGAATTGCCCAAACAAAAGACCAAAAGCTACCTTCAACTTGTTCATATCCCTCATACTATACAACCAATGTAACTGCATTGACCTATTTTTCCTCAGTGTAGCCAGTGCTTCCTATCAGCAGTGCCACTTCCTACGTGAGACCATTATCACTTCTACATAGAACCATTGATTTCACCTTTTTTATCCATTTTGTATGCTGTAACTAGAGAAATCTTTTAAACTTGTATTTATTATATAATTTTTTTTTCTTTTTTTTTTCGGAGCTGGGGACCGAACCCAGGGCCTTGCGGTTGCTAGGCAAGCGCTCTACCGCTGAGCTAAGTCCCCAATCCTTTATTATATAATTATATATGTGCATTTATGTGTGAGGGAAAAATATATAGCCACTGCCCATGTGTTAAGGTCATAGGAATATTTTTCAGGGATTGGTTCTCTCAGCTTTGAATCAAGAAATCAAGGTCAGGCCGGATACGCCTTTAATCCCAGCATTCAGGTGCAGAGGCAGGGGGATCTCAGAGTTCCAGGCCAGGCTGGGCTACAGAGTGAGCTCCAGGACAGTCAGGGATGTTACACAACAGAAACTTTGTCTTGAAAAACAAGCAAACAAAATACCAACAACTTAAAAAAAAGATCCTTATCCACTTATTATCTTCCTAAAAACCCAAATTATTCTTATAACTTATACAATTCTAGATGCCCTGAGCCCTTCTTACCGTGGTAGCTTCAACTCACACAGCTCATGTTTTCTACACAGATTCTGCCTGAGAAAAACTGCATTGCTTTAAGTTTAAGTTGTTTTCCATGTTGCCACCAATATTTTTATGTAATTTTACTTCCACTTAAGCTAACTTCTACAGTGCACTGTTCTTCCACAAAAACTTGTTGAGTGTCCACAAAGACGCAGGCACCGATTGTGATTCCAAAAATGTAATTGTGAAAACATTATGGCTTTCATAGAATTTTCATTCTAGTAAAAAGGGCTATTTTATTTTAAAAAAGCAAACATAGAGCATATCAGATGATAGTACTAGGTGAAAGTAAGGGAGAAAGCTGTAGAAGGTAACTTGATGTAGTACAGAAAAGGTCAAATTGTGACTGTCAATCAATGATTTATGGCCTTGACCAAGCCACTTAACCTATTTATCATGAATTTCTGAGTTTCAATAATAATATCTACCATACTCATTGTTAAAAATAAGTCGCCATCTCTGCTCTTTACTTTCTTAGGTGGAAGGAATTATGTCAATAGTAATTCACTTTTCTTGGATAAGTTCTTCCAAGAAACACTTCCCTTCAGTCATCTCTTGTATACTCACCACATAAAATAAGAAGTATGTACAGTATTTTACTATGCACACCTTAAAAAATGGAAAATAAAAAAAAAGCATTTAATGTGGAAAAACCTCACCCTGCAACCTAATTACACCATGAAAATATTCCTATTCTTGTTTTATCATGGAACCCTCCATTTTTCTGTCCGTCTGTCATGATTAGTTTTTATGTCAACTTGAAACAAGCTAGAAGACATCTGAGAGGAGGGACCTTAATTAAGAAAATGCTTCCATAAGATTGGCCCGTGGGCAAGCCTGAGGGCTTTTTCTTAATTAGTGATCGATGGGGCAGGGCCCAGCCAATTGTAGGTTGCTCCATCCCTGGGCTGGTGGTCCCGAAAGCAGACTAAGCAAACCACGAGGAGCAAGCACTCCTCAATGCCCCTGTTTCAGCTCCTGCTCTTAGATTACAGACACCCCTGTACGACACCCTTCACAATAGTCACAAACAATACAAAACACCTTGGTGTGACTCTAACCAAGCAAGGGAAAGATCTGTATGATCTTTCTAGGACTTTTACCATGAAGGGGTGTTGAATTTTGTCAAATGCTTTCTCAGCGTCTAATGAGATGATCATGTGGTTTTTTCTTTGAGTTTGTTTATATAGTGGATCACGTTGATGGTTTTCCGTATATTAAACCATCCCTGCATGCCTGGGATGAAGCCTACTTGATCATTGTTTTGATGTGCTCTTGGATTCTTCAGTTTGCGAGAATTTTATTGAGTATTTTTACATCGATTTTCATGAGGGAAATTGGTCTGAAGTTCTCTTTCTTTGTTGGGTCTTTGTGTGGTTTAGGTATAAGAGTAATTTTGGCTTCATAGAAGGAGTTCAGTAGTGCTCCATCTGTTTCAATTTTGTGGAATAGTTTGGATAGTATTGGTACGAGGTCTTCTATGAAGGTCTGATAGAATTCTGCACTAAACCCGTCTGGACCTGGGCTCTTTTTGGTTGGGAGACCTTTAATGACTTCTTCTATTTCCTTAGGAGTTATGGGGTTGTTTAACTGGTTTATCTGTTCCTGATTTAACTTCGGTACCTGGTATCTGTCTAGGAAATTGTCCATTTCCTGCAGATTTTCAAGTTTTGTTGAATATAGGCTTTTATAGTAAGATCTGATGGTTTTTTGAATTTCCTCTGAATCTGTAGTTATGTCTCCCTTTTCATTTCTGATTTTGTTAATTTGGACACAGTCTCTGTGTCCTCTCGTTAGTCTGGGTAGGGGTTTATCTATCTTGTTGATTTTCTCAAAGAACCAGCTCCTTGTTTTGTTGATTCTTTGTATGATCCTTTTCGTTTCTATTTGGTTGATTTCAGCCCTGAATTTGATTATTTCCTGCCTTCTACTCCTCTTGAGTATATTTTTGTTGTTGTTGTAGAGCTTTTAGGTGTGCTCTCAAGCTGCTGACATATGCTCTCTCCTGTTTCTTTCTTCAGGCGCTCAGAGCTATGAGTTTTCCTCTTAGCACAGCTTTCATTGTGTCCCATAAGTTTGGGTAGTTGTGCCTTCATTTTCATTAAGTTCTGAAAAGTTTTCATTTCTTTCTTTATTTCTTCCTTGACCAGGTTATCACGGTAGAGCATTGTTCAGCTTCCACGTATATGTGAACTTTCTGTTGTTTTTGTTATTGAAGATCAGCCTTAGTCTGTGATGATCTGATGATAGGATGCATGGGATTATTTCCATCTTCTTGTACCTGTTGAGGCTTGTTTCTTGAATGATTATATGGTCAGTTTTAGAGAAGGTACCATGAGGTCCTGAGGAGAAGGTATATTCTTGTGTTTTAGGTTGAAATCTTCTACAGATATCTGTTAAATCCATTTGGTTTATAACTTCTGTTAGTTTCTCTGTGTCTCTGTTTAGTTCTGTTTCCATGATCTGTCCATTGATGAGAGTGGGGTGTTGAAGTCTCCCACTCTTATTGTGTGAGGTGCAATGTGTGCTTAGATCATTAATAAGGTTTCTTTTATGCATCGGGAGCATAGACATTCAGGTTTAGAATTCACATTGGTGGATTTTTCCCTTGATGAATATGAAGTGTCCTGCCTTCCGTTTTTGAAAACTTTTGGTTGAAAGTCGATTTTATTTAATATTAGAATGGTTACTCCAGCTTGTTTCTTCACACCATTTACTTGGAAAATTGTTTTCTAGCCTTTTACTCTGAGATGGTGTCTGTTTTTGTCACTGAGGTGTGTCCTGTATGCAGCAAAATTCTGGGTTCTCTTTCCTTATCTAGCCTGATAGTCTATGTCTTTTTATTGGGGAATTGAGTCCATTGATGTTAAGAGATATTAAAGAATAGTGATTGTTGTTTCCTGTTATTTTTGTTTTTAGAGGTGGAATTATGTTTGTGTGTCTCTCTTCTTTTGGGTTTGTTGCAAGATTACTTTCTTGCTTTTTCTAGGGTGTAGTTTCCCTCCCTGTATTGGAGTTTTCCATCTATTATCCTTTGTAGGTCTGGATTTGTAGAAAGATATTGTGTAAATTTGGTTTTGTCATGGAATATCTTGGTTTCTCCATCTATGTTAATTGAGAGTTTTGCTGGATACAGTAGCCTGGGCTGGCATTTGTGTTCTCTTAGGGTCTGTATGACATCTGCCCAGGATCTTCTGGCTTTCTATAGTCTCTGGTGAGAAGTCTGGTGTGATTCTGATAGGTCTGCCTTTATATGTTACTTGACCTTTTTCTCTTACTGCTTTTAATATTCTTTCTTTTTGTGTGTTTGGTGTTTTGATTAATATGTGACAGGAGGGATTTCTTTTCTGGTCCAATCTATTTGGAGTTCTGTAGGGTTCTTGATGTTTAAGGGCATCTCTTTCTTTAGGTTAGGGAAGTTTTCTTCTATAATTTTGTTGAAGATATTTACTGGCCCTTTGAGCTGGGAGTCTTCACTCTCTTCTATACCTATTATCCTTAGGATTGATCTTTTTACCGTGTCCTGGATTTCCTGTATGTTTTGGGCTAGGAGCTTTTTGCATTTTACATTTTCTATGAAAGTTGTATCACTGTTTTCTATGGTATCTTCTGCCCCTGAGATTCTCTCTTCTATCTCTTGTATTCTGTTGTTTATACTTGTGTCTATGACTCCTGAACTCTTTCCTATATCTCTAGGATTGTCTCTCTTTGTGATTCCTTTATTGTTTCTATTTCCATTTTTAGATCCTGGATGATTTTGTTCAATTCCTTCACCTGTTTGGTTGTATTTTCCTGTAATTCTTTAAGGGATTTTTGTGTTTCCCCTTTAAGGGCTACTTCTGGTTTACCTGTGTTGTCCTGTATTTCTTTAAGGGAGTTATTTATGACCTTCTTAAAGTCCTCCATCATCATCATGATATGTGATTTTAAATCATAATCTTTATTTTCCAGTGTATGCGTATCCAGGACTTGCTGTGGTGGGACAACTGGGTTCTGATGATGCCAAGTGTCCTTTGTTTTTATTGCTTAGGTTCCTTCACTTGCCTCTTTTCATCTACTTGTCTCTGGTGTTAGCTGGTCTTGCTGTCTCTGACAGTGGCTCGGCCCTCCTGTAAGCCTGTGTGTCAGCACTCCTGGGAGACCAGCTCTCTCCAGGCAGGATCTGGGCACGGAGAGCCATGGCACAGGGTCAGCTCTGGGCGCAGACAGGAACTGAAAGCTTTTTGAAGTATTTTAAAGTATATTGTATAAGTATACATATTTTCCACTTAAATATTTCAATTTCTATATAAAATTGAGTTCTGGAAAGTACATATAGTGTTGTTCTAAAATGTTGAATATAAAGTTATTGTGGCTTGAGGATGTTTGACCCAGGACATGGCACTATTAGGAGGTTTGGCCTTGTTTGAGTAGGTGTGGCCTTGTTGGAGGAAGTGTATCACTTCAAGAGTGAATTTCAAGGCCCTTCTCCTAGCTACCTAGAAGTCATTCTTTCCTGGCTGCCTTTGGATAAAGATGTAGAATTCTCAACTTCTTCTCCACTGCCATGCTTGCCTGGATATTGCCATGCTTCCTGATTTGATGATAATGAACTAAACCTCTGATACTGTAAGCCAACCCCAGTTAAATGTTTCCCTTAAGAATTGCCTTTGTCATGCTCTCTTCACAGCAATAAAACCCAAACTAAGACATTCATGGAGGTTTGAAAAATGAATATATTTCTGTGGCATGGATCTATATCAATATATAAGTAACATTATCCTAAATAGAGGAAGTACTTTTCTATTTTACAATCAAACCCTGCATATGTACCTCCAAAGGAAACTACCATGTCTGTCTGTCTGTCTTTCTTTCTTTCCTTCTTTCTTTCAAAAAATAACTACAATTTGTTTCTAGTTTGGTTTCATTATGATTGAAATTTCCATAAAAGTTCCCATAAAAGTACCTTTGTGCATATATTTTTATTTCTATCAAATACATATGGATTTGTATTAATTACTTTTCTCATTGCTATGACAGAATTCCTAACAAAAGCAATTCGGGGAAGGAAAGGTTTCCTATGGCTCATAGTTGAAGAGTTATGTACTTGGTAGCAGGTTACAACAAACTGTCAGGGATCAGATGTGGATGCTGGTGCTCAGCCCACTTTCTCCTTCGTATTCAATCCATGAAATAGTGACACCCACATTCAAAGAGGGTCCTCTCTATTCAGCTGTTCCTTTCTGGAAACGCCCTCAGATATTTGACCAGAAGTTTTTGTCTCTTAGGTGATTCTAGATTGTGTCAAGTTGATAATCAGTGCTAATTATTACAGAATCGCACTGATATGTTACAGAGTCCAGGAATGTTTAGTTTCAGTAAATAACATGTTATACCATTTTTATATCTTTATAAAGAATGGATTGTAGTTGCATCTGCCCCAGTTCTGGCCAATACTTGGTGCTGTCAGTTGTACTAATTTTTAGCTACCATAATAGCTACTTTTTCAGGATGGCCTTCTGAGAAAGTTCACAGGAATTGGATAGTTCTTTCTCCACGATGCTATTAGCAACAAGTAAAATATTAGAGAAATCCAATTACCTTATAGTAAGCCGGGACAGATTTACTTTTTCCAAGTTTCTATTGCCTTATGTATAAAAGGGGGTTAAGAACAGTTTTCCTTCTCTGATGGTAAAATAAGCCAATGAAAGAGTATTTATACAGATACCAAATAATTTGAACCAGAAGTCTCTAGAAATGACATTGAATATCAACACCCTATTGAAGACTGCTCCCTCACTGTCTTCTTTATAAGACCATGGCTCCTAAAAGCCTGAAAGAAAGCATCATTCATTATGGTCCTTCATTTGATTCTACGGTTGTAGTCCTGCAGGCCTACTAAGCTGGAGTTTGTTTCACATATGGGAAAAAAGAATATTGGTTCTGATTATGTCCCATACCAAACTCAACAAATGTCATCTGATATCTTGAAGAGAAAATTTGTTTTTCTTTGAAAGGAAGACCTTTGACAATATCTACTAAAATCTGACAATATACATACCCTGCAACCCAGAAATTCTATTCTTAAGTTATACCAAGCAAAATGAGTACATACATTTACCAAGATATACAATAGACTGTTCATGGAAGCTCTACTTATAAAACAGTTCCAAAGTGAAAACAAGTCAAATATTCAGTAAAAGTACAATTAATAAATTATGGAATAATCATGCAATTAAGTTCCATACAGCACAAGTAATGAGTAACTACTACTAAATGATGAATTTTATAGCTGCAACATTAAATGAAAGAATGCAGACAGAAAAAGAAGATGCCATATGATTCCATTTATATAAAACTTTTTATAAATAATTTTTAGTGACAGAAATCAGGATGGCCGTTACCTTTGGGTAGGATAAACAATGTAACTGGAAAGGGGCTCAAGAAAATGTCACAGTGTTGTAGCAATAATTGTTATATCTCATTAGTAGTGACATGAATGCCATCCCAACATGAAAATTCATCAAGATTTGTTTGTGTACATTCCTGCATATGTTATACTTCAGCGAAAAGCTAATTTCCCTTATCCAAAATAGAAATACATTATATTTTCTTATACATTATATTTTCTTTTAGACAGGGTACAACTGTGTAGCCTTGCCTTGGCTGGCCTCAAACTGAAAGAGTTCCACCTGCTTCTGTCTCTTTATGCTAGCAAGAGAGGTAATGCATACTACACCCGGACGAAAAAACGTTATCTTAGTAAATAATTTTCAGTGGCCCTCACGGTACGCAGATCAAGTCCAAGGCTTTACCATTCTCTCCATAACTACATATACATATATATATATATATATATATATATATATATATATATATATAAAATCTTGCCCCAGTCTACTTACTCTATTTCATTCCTTCAAGTACAATTCTCCTTGATTACTCAGCACAAGCCACATGGCCTGCTTGGTGATCTGTAAACATAATAGAATGATTTCTATCCCAATTCTTCATATTTGCTATTCTCTCTGGCTAGACCGCACTTTCTTCAGTTTGTCATATACTTGATTTCTATTCATACAGGCACCAGTCCCAGTGTCACTTCTCAAAAAATTCCTTCAGCATTCAAAAACAAGTTTTAATTGCCTTTAAACACGTGTTGCTGTATTTGCACACAATGTATGTAACTCGCTGACATTATCTTATTTATGTATTTGTTGCATTTATATCTTTGCATCCTCAGTAGGATATAAACTTCCAAAAGAGCTCAGGCCATGTCGCATCACATCCTAATAAATTCCTTGGCAATAGAGGTGCTCATGTATTTGCTAATATTAAGTGAATTAACAGACTGAATGAAGACCTCTGAGTAAAACTGTCTACTAGGTTATATCTAGTATTTTTCCCACAAAGGAAAATATTTGTGGAATTATCTCATTCTGTATATTTTAAAGATACCTTTGTTTATACAACTTATATTGTCTTTCTTAGTTTAGTGTAAAAAGTTCAATCCTCCCCTGATGTTTTCATTGCACTTTGATCAATAAGTACTTATTCCAGGAAACACACATCAGATAAAATACCATATCCTAAAAAATAAAAAAAAAAGACAGACAAACAAACAAACAGAAAAACCAACCATGTCCTGAGATGGGAGAAATCAGCTGGAACTTAACTTTGACTCCCTGTCCCCGAAAGACTCCAAAGAAAAACAAAATGTGACCAGCAGATGGTGGGATTTCCTTTCTCTGGCGCTGTATTCCTAAGAGTAACTTGATTCGTTGTCATTTCAAGGTTCGAACTAACAGTAAAAACACAGAGAAAGCGTTATCTAGAGGAGTTCGAGAAGCAGTCAATGTCTCTATCAGGCGTCTGCGATCTTTATTTCTCATGGTTCCATCTCAGGTACAACAACTACGACAGGGCTGTCATCAACACCGTGCCTTATGACGTTGTCCGCCGTTGGTATGCAGCACACCGGACCCTGACGACTGAACTGCGAAGGCCTGAGAATGAACTTTGGGTCAAACTGAAGCCTGGAAAGGTAGGTCCCAAATGCTGTAAAGACGCATCAAGGAAGCTTTCTATACAAAATTTGTTTAAGATGTGTCACCGTGTTACAAAGCGAAAAGATTTCTCTTATGATTCCTGGTCCTGCCGGTTACTCCCTGGTGATTGAAAGCAGCCACCACTTGGATCTCCAGACATCAGAGACACTTATTTTAATGATGAAAAGGATTCAAGTTGGATCAGAATGGCTTCAGCTATGTAAAATGTATAAACTGAGGATTGCAGATAAAGAAACCAATTTCCTGATTTACTTTGAAGGAAAGATGGTTTCTTAAATAATGTAAGTTCCTTGGGTACACAGAGCTTATAAACACTATTTTCTTTTTAATTGCTATTTAGGCTGCTGCAAGGTTAGACAGATCTTATTTTCCCTTTAATCTGGTTATCTTCAAAAGAAAAAATATTTTACCAAACGTGACCCGTAGAACAATCTAAAGCTTAATCTGACTTAGATTCCCTAGGATCTGCTCTTGTTCTAATTGTTTATTTGCTTTTTTTCATACGTTCACAGGTACTATTTATAGACAACTGGCGAGTCCTTCACGGCAGGGAGTCGTTCACTGGCTACCGTCAACTGTGTGGCTGCTATTTGACTAGAGACGATGTACTGAACACTGCTCGAATTCTAGGTCTTCATGCCTAAAATTTAAAGCACTAGGATTATGAATACACTCGGTACCCTACTGCCAGAATTTTATATCAACAGAACAATATTGTATTAAAATTTGTTTCAGATTGTCTATTTTCCATTCTACAGAAGAGAAGATTTTTCCTTACTTTTCTAGGAGAAGCCTGATAAAGAAAGAGGGCTGCTGAGTTGTCTAACATCAGCCATCTAGCAAAAACATGAGTCTAATCTTTTCCTAACCTTTTTGATAAAATTATAATCACTGTACATAAGAAATATAATCTCCATATTAAAAGGAAACGAATTCTATTACATAGTTTGTCTTAGCTAAATCAGAATGCAATGCATTCTAGAAATTACAAAGTAGTGATAAAGCGACATTTGTAAAACATTTTCATTTTATAGATTTTTTTCTTTTATTGGATATTTTCTTCATTAACATTTCAAATGTTATCCCCATTCCTGGATTCCCCTCCGGCAACCGGCTAGGCCACCCCCCACCCAGCTTCTATGACGCTGCTCCCACACCCACCCAACCACTCCCTCCCTCCTTGACACCCGGCATCCCCTACACCGGGGCATCAGCCTTCGCAGGACCCAGGGCCTCTCCTCCCATTGATGCCCGACAAGGCCGTCCTCTGCTGCATATGCAACTGGAGCCATCACTCAATGTGTGCTCTTTGGTTGGAGATTTAGTCCCTGAAAGCTCTGCGGTGTCTGGTTGGTTGATATTGTTGTTCTTCCTATGTGGTTGCAAACCCCTTCAGCTTCAGTTTTTTTCTAACCTCCTCTATTGGAGACCCTGTTCTCAGTCCAATGGTTGCCTGAGAGCATCCACCTCTGTATTGGTCAGGCTCTGGTAGAGCCTCTCAGGGGACAGCTATATCAGGCTCCTGTCACCATGCACTTCTTGGCATCCCCAATAGTGTCTGGATTTGGTGACTGTATGTATATTGGACGGATACCCAGGAGGGGCAGTCTCTGGATGACCTTTCCTTGTTGTGCACCAATGGGAGGAGAAGCCCTTGGACCCCCTACTGTAGAGGGGTCAGTGCAGGTAATTGGGAAGGATGGGTGGGGAAACACCCTCATAAAATAGGGTGGAGGAGGGTGGGATAGGGGGTTTATGAATGAGAAGCCAGGAAAGGGGATAACATTTGAAATGCAAATAAAAAATATCTGATTAAAAAATGAAAAATAAATAAATAACATCCTCCCAAGTTAAATACTTATTTTAAAAAACAAGTATTATTTATTATAACCACAAATATCACATGGTTGTTTTGTGTGTTTTAGTTGTTTTTAAATAAAATGTTTAAGTAAGTAGTTAAAAAAAAAAAAGGAAAAAGACAGATTGAGCACCTCATCTAAGGTCACTCATTGAGCAGAGTTTTTGAAACCTGACACCAAAGCCAATTCTTCTAGTTAATAAGCCATCTCATGTAATAAATACTAACTCCCTCCACTCTCCACACGTGCACTGTCTAACCCTTTATAGCATAACAATAATCATCAGGCCCACTTTCAGTTTGTTTAGCAAAAAAAAAAAATTCCCACGATTATCTAAGTTGACAAACAGATTTCAAACATTAAAAATTGACAAGAATCATTTTCTAAAAAGTAGTAGTCAACTCGTCTAGCTTTGCTTCTCTCCAAGGTAGAAGTTTGGTAGAAGGAAATCAATTTGTCAGAAGAAACCAATCCATCAGATTTTTCCACTCCTAACTACACTTCCAAATGCCAGCCAGTGGTTAGATTCAAGTTCATTTTACAGGAATCGTCCTTGGCATTTGGGAGGTCTACTCAGCGCCTGGGTAAAGTCGTCTCCAAGTTATGAGGCCCGGACGTATCTGTGTCCTCACCCCATAAGCCTGTACCTGGTCAGAGCCAAAGACCCTGGCAGAGCTTCTGATTTACCAGTGTTCCTTTTCCCCTTCATTATTTCTGTACGACCTAAGATAAGGGTTAGTGAATTTGTAAGCACCGTCACACTAAGCAATGAGCATAGCCTATGACCAGCATTTTACACAAACTACCTTTGGAACGCTCTGCCTTTTGGGAGATTGAATGCTGTTTACCGTAGTTTCCTTTTAGAGCAGAGAGCCTGATACTTCAGCACGGAGATAATTATCTGGTCTTCTTGTTAATCTGTTTTGTCAAGGGCTAATGCCCTTTTTCAGTTGACCTTTTATGTCTTATCCACAATTACCATGAGTTTGGAACTGTGGGCTTTTCTTATTATGAGCTCGCTGTACCCTCTTGAGTGAGAAATCTGTATATTTCCTTGTAGATTTTACTCTTCCTTCATTTCATGCAAAGTATGATTGCATATTTTCTTGATCTGGGCTTATCTTTTTTTTTTTTCCTTTTTTTCGGAGCTGGGGACCGAACCCAGGGCCTTGCGCTTGCTAGGCAAGCGCTCTACCACTGAGATAAATCCCCAACCCCTGGGCTTCTCTTTTTAACTGCTTTTGTACCAGGATATAAAGCAGTGTAAAAGTCTTAGCCTGAATGATAAGAGTCCAAACTTCCTTTCTTGTGACCTGAAGGTCTAAAGTTAAAAGAACAGAAGAGTGAAAGAGACAGCAAATCTGGGACAGTACTGGGGAGGGTGGCTTGGAAGCAAAAACTTACAGGGTGAACGAGACAGACGGGCAGATGTGCATGATTATGATTAAGGAATAAAACAGGAGGCATATACACTCACATATTCCAGAATACTTTCCAAATTAAGCTCCTAAAAGTTCTATGTAAACACATTGGAAGGACAGTATTTGAAGGAAAAAAATTAGAACAGGGGAGGAAGCAGCAACTAAAATTTACAGGCTAAGTAGCAGATGAATGAATCCCAACTGACTTAGCAGATCTGAGTCGTGCAGAAGCTAGGAATTGTGGCTTCTCAGTGGGGGAAACAAAACAAAACAAAACAAAACAAAAAAACAAGCTAACAAAAAAGACAAGATTTTTTAAATGGAAAGGACAATACAAGCCTGATTTAAAGGCTGTTTTTAAGGATCCTTCAGGGATGCAAAGGTAATTCTGAGAGTACACATGAATCGATTGGACACAAAAACAATTAAGGCTGCTTGAAAAGGGTTTCAGAATTATATTCATCTGAAATCCTTCTGTTAGACAATCTTATTGTATTGGTGTTCCTTGCCTGCCTTCTCCGTGTAACTCGTCAGGGTTGTTCCATGATAAGGAGTGATGTATGTTCTGGATTAGAAGTCCCTGCGTCCAGCCCAGGGTTGGACTGCCATAGTGAGAAGGGGTGTTAAGTAGATTCATGCATTGTTCAAATTGTGCATATTCAGCCGTCTTCCATGACTCTGTTTCTAAAATTCTGGCAGCTGAAAGATTACTTTGTGATTCACTTTATCAATCAAGATGAAATGGACCTAAGAATATTGACATTAAAAATTTATTTGATTAACCAAATAAAGAGTGCATACACACTATGATCAGATGCATAATTTGCATTTTGTGAGGGAGAAGAGGACTATGACACCCAACTAGTTGAGAATACTCTAAAACTGAAACAAACAAAAAACCCCAGCAAAGATAGAGAGAAACAGACTCTGATGGATACAACATGAATAGGTGAAGAGATGCAGAAGAAGCCTATATGTAGAGAGGAAACTTATATGTATGAGAGTCCAAAAGCTCAGATTCTCTATGAGGCCTAAAGAAAAAACCATGATTACTTTTTGGGACAGTGACAAAGCAGGAATGAAAGAAGTGTGCTGAGTTTGAGCATGGTACGGAGAAAGAGTATAAAAGAGGAGATGTTGTTCTTTCAATAAGAATAGGGTAATAGGTCCACATATTCGTATTTTTGGTCATCAGTTGGTAGATGCTTTGGGGAAGAGTAGGAGATGAGGCATTCCTGGAGTAGGTATATCTCTGTGGGAGGGGATGTGTCACGGAAGACGGGCATTGAGATGTCAAAGGCCCGTGTCAGGCACAGAGTCTCTCTCTGCCGGCCTGTGAATCAAAATATATCTCTCGATACTCTTCTAGCACCATGCCTGACATACATGCTTCCGTGTTCCACACGTGATGACAGTGGACTGCCCTCTGAAACTGTAAGCCAGCCCCCAATCAAATGCTTTCTTTTATGAAAGTTGGCGTGGTCGTGCTGTCTCTTTACAGCAACAGAACACTGAGACCAGCAATAAGCACAAGCACGTGAGCCCTCTGTACTCTCACAGAGACTGAGTCTCAGCCCCACATAGAAAGAATCTACAAAACACCACAGATTAAGTTGTAAATAGCACTGTGCCCTTGGAGCCAGGTATGTCTAAGACTGGGAAATTCAAGAAAACAAAACAAAACAAAACAAAACACTGGACTTCAGCTGGATAAAAGATAGCTCCACTATTAAGAGCACCTGTTGCTCTTGCAAAGTACACAGGTTTGATTTCTAACACCCACGCAGTGGCTCACAACTGTAGGGAATTCTAATTCCAGTACATCCAACACCATCTCTGACCTTCGTGGGGACCAGGCATGCATGTGGTGCACAAACATGCAGGCAAAACACCCATATACAGAAATATTTTTAATTATGTGAGAAAACAAAACAAAAAATACCTTTTGAAGAACAGGCTTCTACACAGATACACCTCTCAGGAGAAAGTATTTACTAACTCCCTTAAAGAAATAAAAAATTAATAACTCCCTTAAAATAATACAGGAGAACACAGGTGAACAGAAGCCTTTAAAGAGGAAACACATAGATCCCTTAAAGAATTACAGGAAAACACAACCAAACACATGAAGGAATTGAACAAAACCATCCAGGATCTTATAAAGGAAATAGAGACAATAAAGAAATCACAAAGGGAGGGAACCCTGGGGATGGAAATCCTAGGAAAGAAAGCAGGACTCTCAGATGCAAGCATCACCAACAAAATACAAGAGATAGAAGAGAGAATCTCAGGTGTAGAAGATTCCATAGACAAGACCAAACCTAAGAATAATATGTATAGAAGAGAGCAAAGATTCCCAACTCAAAGGGCCAGTAAATATATTCAACAAAATTATAGAAGAAAACTTCCCTAACCTAAAGAAAGAGATGCCCTTAAACATCAAGAAGCCTAAAGAACTCCAAATAGATTGGACCAGAAAAGAAATCCCTCCTGTCACATAATAGTCAAAACACCAAACGCACAAAAAGAAAGAATATTAAAAGCAGTAAGGGAGAAAGGTCAAGTGACATATAAAGGCAGACCTATCAGAATCACACCAGACTTCTCACCAGGGACTATGAAAGCCAGAAGATCCTGGACAGATGTCATACAGACCCTAAGAGAACACAAATGCCAGCCCAGGTTACTGTATCCTGCAAAACTCTCAATTAACATAGATAGAGAAGCCAAGATATTCCATGACAAAACCAAGTTTACACAATATTTTTCAACAGATCCAGCCCTACAAAAGATAATAGATGGAAAACTCCAACAGAAGGAGGGAAACTACAGCCTAGAAGAAAAACCAAGAAATTAATCTTCTCACAACAAACCCAACAAAAGAGAATCACACAAACATAATTCCACCTCTAACAACAAAATAATAGGAAGAAACAATTATTGTTCCTTAATATATCTCAACACCAATGGACGCAATTCCCCAGTAAAAACACAGGCTAACTGGCTGGATACATAAACAGGATCCAGCATGTTGCTGTATACAGGAAACACACTTCAGTGACAAAGACAGGAACTACCTCACAGTAAATGTCTGGAAAAATTTTTCCCAAGCAAATGGTCCCAAGAAACAAGCTGGAGTAGCCCTTCTAATTTCCAATAAAATAGACTTTCAACAAAAGTTATCAAAAAAGGATGGGGAAGGACACTACATACTCATCACAGAAAAATCCAAGATGAACCCTCAATTCTGAACAACTATGCCTTGAATTCAAGGGTTATTCACATTTGTAAAAGAAATCCATCTGGCAGTTTCTCAGAAAATTGAGAATAGTATTACCTGAAGACCCAGCTATGCCACTACTGGGCATTTACCCAAAAGGTGCTTCGATGTATAACAAGAACACATGCCCCACTATGTTCATAGCAGCCCTATGTATAGCAGACAGAAGCTGGTTTAGAGCCCTTGCTTCTTCTTTTTTTTTCCTTTCTTTTTTTAATCTTTATTAACTTGAGTATTTTTTATTTACATTTCGAGTGTTATTCCCTTTCCCGGTTTCCGGGCAACATTCCCCTAACCCCTCCCCCTCCCCCTATAGGCTTCCCTCCCATCCTCCCCCATTGCCTCCCTCCCCCCAACAATCACGTTCACTGGGGGTTCAGTCTTGCAGGACCAAGGGTTCCCCTTCCACTGGTGCTCTTACTAGGATATTCATTGCTACCTATGAGGTCAGAGTCCAGGGTCAGTCCATGTATAGTCTTTGGGTAGTGGCTTAGTCCCTGGAAGCTCTGGTTGCTTGGCATTGTTGTTCATATGGGGTCTCAAACCCCTTCAAGCTCTTCCAGTTCTTTCTCTGAGTCCTTCAACGGGGGTCCCCGTTCTCAGTTCAGTGGTTTGCTGCTGGCATTTGCCTATGTATTTGCTGTATTCTGGCTGTGTCTCTCAGGAGCGATCTACATCCGGTTCCTGTCGGCCTGCACTTCTTTGCTTCATCCATCTTGTCTAATTGGGTGGCTGTATATGTATGGGCCACATGTGGGGCAGGCTCTGAATAGGTGTTCCTTCAGTCTCTGTTCTAAACTTTGCCTTCCTATTCCCTCCCAAGGGTATTCTTGTTCCCCTTTTAAAGAAGGAGTGAGGCATTCGCATTTTGGTCATTCGTCTTGAGTTTCATGTGTTCTGTAGAGCGCTTGCTTCCTTGGCAGAGGACCTGAATTTGACTTCCAGCACTCACATGTTGTCACAAGCATTTGTGCTCCAGTTTCAGGAGATCTAATACCCTCTTCTCATCACCATGGATACCAGGCATACATGTGGTACACACGCACATACACAAAGGTAAAACATACAAATAAAATAAATCTTAAAAAATAATAAACCTGAAAGATACCCTTTTAAATACATGAGGGTGCTCTAACCACAAAATTCATTTCCATTTTTGGGAATGAATGAGCAATCAAATTAGGGGGGAAGGAGCATGTAAAAGAGCTAATCTTATGCTATATGCATGAGGCCTAAAGGACTAACAAGTCAAAAGAGGCAGCTGTGATAATGCAGAAAAGTTCGAACCCACTGTTTAAGGCCCTGGGGTACTGGTTCAATCATTTGCTCCCATAGGGCTCACTTCCCCCATTTGCAAAACTATGTCAGTCACATTACCTCATATTAATATAACCTCAACTGCAAAAGACAGGTTTAGGGACTAAGAGCTTTCACAGATTCCCTGTACTTACGTGATATTAACTGCTAATATATTTGTCACTGTCACAGAAGGAAAGCTCCTTAAGGGAAGACATTGGACTTCTCTGCCTTCCACTTTTTCTGATCTCAGTGCACAAGCATGACCAGCGAAAATAGAATAATTGAAAAATATAAAATAAAATATGTTTACTCTTTTTATGTGCATGACTGTTTTGCCAGCATATATAATACATATATATCTGGTGCCTGCAGAGGGCAGAAGAAGGAGTTAGTCTCCCTGGAGCTTGAGTTATAAGTGGTCGTGAGATGTCCCATAGGTGCTAGGAACCTAACCCAGGTCCCCTGCATGAGCAGCAAGTGTTCATATACACTAGACCATGTCTCAACCCCTGCACTCTTATTTTATAAATGAGTAATTACTGTTTCACGACTAACAAAGATACATCATAGTATTAGTCTGCTAATAGGCGGTGTTAATTTTATATATAAACATTCCAAATACTAGGAGTTGATTCACTCACTGAGCTACCTCAAAACAATTTGTTAGATTATCATAAAAGGTTTCAGAAAAATTTCCCGTTGTTACTCAGCTAATAATATGATCCAAGCACAAGTGCATTCCTCACAGTTAGCCTTTATATGTATGAATCACCAGTCAAGCATTTTTTAAAGACATTTTTCTGTGCACTGACTCATATGATCCTTGGCCATAACAATCTTGAGAGAAAAATCAGGGGAGGTATTCTTGCTACCAGGTAACAAAAAACCGAGGATATTGACATCTATTCTCAACAATAAAAGAACTTCTGGGGGAATCACCATCCCTGACCTCAAACAGTATTACAGAGCAATAGTGATAAAAACTGTAAGGTATTGGTATGGTGACAGGCAGGTCAATGGAACAGAATTGAAGACCCGGAAATGAACCCATACACCTATGGTCACTTGATCTTTGACAAAGGAGCTAAAACCATTAAACTATTTCACCCTCCTCAATATCATTTTTCCTTTTCAAAAACAATTGTAGTTTTTCTTGTTGTATGAAATAGTATACAAACATTAAATGTAAAGTTACATAAATAATTATATAATAAAAACAAAAATAAAAACATGACCAAGCAGGAGATAAAACACCGTTAGGTACTCAAGGAATTAAATTATAGAAAGGAGTTTTGACATAAGTATACATGAACATAATGTAGTTGATTACATTTTGCTGGCTTGAAATCTGGAGGGTAGGAGAGAAACGGATTGATTTTTAAAATAGTCATGATATGGAAGCGACAAGACTCCATACTGGTTAGAAGCATGGATGAGAAGGGTAAGGATCCTCATAGCTGAGCAGGTTTAAAGTCTATTCCTGTCTCCCTCCTATGTTGCTCATCTCTACTCCTAAGGGCATCAAGAGGGTTGGCCTACATCACAGAGTAGGCGTTCACCACTAAACAAGGTGTGAGAAATACGGGAAGGGAGATCAATGCAGAATAAACGTGGCTAACAACGCAGTCACCTCTGGGTTCTGGTAACGACCAAGCCTACAGTCACTTTCAAAGCCAGCGATAGATGTTCAGCACAATCCCCTGAGACCATCTGAGAAGCCACCGGTTCCTTTTCTTCCATCGCCTTCAAAATCAGCCACTCCTTGCCTGGAACCCACAGGCATGGCCCGGGCTGGGTCTCCCCAAGATTCTCAGCTGCAGTCAGTCTTTCCGTGGGGAACACAAAGTTTCTGTTGACATCGGATGAGCATGAGGAGGGCCTGGTGCTGTATAAAAGGTCACCGTGGGACTCACCTGGTGCATCTCTGGTTACCAGGTAAAAGATCCTAAGAGCAAAAGGTTTATTGATCCAGAAGTTTATTCCTCAACCCCCAGATCCGAAAGGCAGAAAGCAGCTGCCAGAAACAGTGAAGACACGGAATGGATATTTTGCTGCCAATTCTCGGAGATGAGGAGCAGGGGCAGAGTAGGACTGTGAGACGCCTGGGACGGACACTAAGACAAGCAAGTGATCCATCTGCCAGTCTGTGTTTCCAAGAAAGAACCAGAAGTAAACACATGGTAGACGTCCCCAGACTCTACCACTACAGTGAACATCCCCAGGTTACAGAAATGAAGTGAAATTTGCAAACTGGAACAGAAATCTGGCTGCATGAGTGTGGCAGTATGGGTGGAAACTCTTGGTGAAGTACAATTTTTTTTAACCCCACTTCAGATATTTTCAGTGGATAAACAAGCCCTTACAATGATAAAATTCCATGTCGTTCCTGGCCCTTTTCCTGGAAAAACTGTCAGGTTACAGGAAGAGCGATGGAAGGCCCTTTTCTGGGCACGGAGCCCAGGACTCAGGGCTCTGGAGAACATCTGGTCAGCTTGATATGTTCAATCCAGAACTGAACTCCTCCCTCCTCTCCCCGGCCCCTCGGCCTGCCTCTGTGTCTCTGTCTGTCTGTCTGTGTCTCTGTGTCTGTCTGTGTCTCTGTGTCTGTCTCTGTCTGTCTCTGTCTCTGTCTGTGTCTCTGTGTCTCTGTGTCTGTCTCTGTCTGTGTCTGTGTCTCTGTGTCTGTCTGTCTGTCTCTGTCTCTCTGTCTGTCTGTCTCTGTCTCTGTGTCTGTCTGTCTCTCTGTGTCTGTCTGTCTCTGTGTCTGTCTGTCTCTCTCTCTGTGTCTGTCTGTTTGTCTGTCTCTGTCTGTCTGTCTCTGTGTCTGTGTGTCTGTCTGTCTCTGTGTCTCTGTCCTGTCTGTCTGTGTCTGTGTCTGTGTCTGTCTCTGTCTGTGTCTGTGTCTGTCTCTGTCTCTGTCTGTCTCTGTGTCTGTGTCTCTGTGTCTCTGGTATGTCTGTCTGTCTGTCTGTGTCTGTGTCTGTCTGTCTCTGTCT